>NC_090326.1:139053060-139337303 GCF_035084215.1 Heptranchias perlo
TGAGGGGGGAGGGGGGGAGGGGAGGGGGGAGGGGAGGGGGGGAGGGGAGGGGGGAGGGGAGGGGGGGGAGGGGAGGGGGGGGAGGGGAGGGGGGGAGGGAGGGGAGAGGGGGGGAGGGGAGGGGGGAGGGGAGAGGGGAGGGGAGAGGGGTGGAGGGGAGAGGGGTGGAGGGGAGAGGGGTGGAGGGGAGAGGGGTGGAGGGGAGAGGGGTGGAGGGGAGAGGGGTGGAGGGGAGAGGGGTGGAGGGGAGAGGGGTGGAGGGGAGAGGGGAGGGGAGGGGAGAGGGGGGGAGGGGAGGGGGGGGGGGAGGGAGGGGGGGAGGGGAGAGGGGTGGAGGGGAGAGGGGAGGGGAGAGGGGTGGGGAGAGGGGTGGAGGGGAGAGGGGTGGGGAGAGGGGTGGAGGGGAGAGGGGTGGAGGGGAGAGGGGTGGAGGGGAGAGGGGAGGGGAGGGGAGAGGGGAGGGGAGGGGAGAGGGGGAGGGGAGGGGAGAGGGGGAGAGGGGGGGAGGGGGGGAGGGGAGAGGAGGGAGGGGAGAGGGGGGAGGGGAGGGAGGGGAGAGGGGGGAGGGGAGGGAGGGGAGAGGGGGGAGGGGAGGGGGGGAGAGGGTAGAGGGGGGAGGGGGGAGGGGGGAGGGGAGGGAGGGGGGAGGGGAGGGGAGGGGAGGGGAGAGGGGAGGGAGGGGGGAGGGGAGGGGAGGGGAGGGGAGGGGTGGGAGGGGAGGGGAGGGGGGGAGAGGGGGGGGAGGGGAGGGAGGGGAGAGGGGAGGGAGGGGAGAGGGGAGGGAGGGGAGAGGGGAGGGAGGGGAGAGGGGAGGGAGGGGAGAGGGGAGGGAGGGGAGAGGGGAGGGAGGGGAGAGGGGAGGGAGGGGAGAGGGGAGGGAGGGGAGAGGGGAGGGAGGGGAGAGGGGAGGGAGGGGAGAGGGGAGGGAGGGGAGAGGGGAGGGAGGGGAGAGGGGGAGGGAGGGGAGAGGGGAGAGGGGAGGGAGGGGAGAGGGGAGAGGGGAGAGAGGAGGGGAGGGGAGAGGGGGGGAGGGGAGAGCGGGGGAGGGGAGAGAGGAGGGGAGGGGAGAGGGGGGGAGGGGAGAGGAGGGGAGGGGAGAGGGGGGGAGGGGAGAGAGGAGGGGAGGGGAGAGGGGGGGGAGGGGAGAGGGGGGGAGGGGAGGGGAGGGGGAGAGGGGGGGAGGGGAGAGGAGGGGAGAGGGGAGAGGAGGGGAGAGGGGGGGAGGGGGAGAGGGGGGAGAGCAGAGGGAGAGGGGGGGGGGAGAGCAGAGGGAGAGGGGGGGGAGAGCAGAGGGAGAGGGGGGGGGGGAGAGCAGAGGGAGGGGGGGGGGAGAGCAGAGGGAGAGGGGGGGGGAGAGCGGGGGGGAGAGCAGAGGGAGGGGGGGGAGAGCAGAGGGAGAGGGGGGGGAGAGCAGAGGGAGAGGGGGGGGGAGAGCAGAGGGAGAGGGGGGGGGAGAGCAGAGGGGGGGGGGGGAGAGCAGAGGGAGGTGGGGGGGGGGGGGGGGGAGAGCAGAGGGAGGGGGGGGGGGAGAGCAGAGGGAGGGGGGGGGGGGGGGAGAGCAGAGGGAGGGGGGGGGGGGGAGAGCAGAGGGAGGGGGGGGGAGAGCAGAGGGAGGGGGGAGAGCAGAGGGAGGGGGGGGGGAGAGCGGGGGGAGAGCAGAGGGAGGGGGGGGGAGAGCAGAGGGAGAGGGGGGGGAGAGCAGAGGGAGAGGGGGGGGAGAGCAGAGGGAGAGGGGGGGGAGAGCAGAGGGAGAGGGGGGGGGAGAGCAGAGGGGGGGGGGGGGGAGAGCAGAGGGAGGTGGGGGGGGGGGGGGGGGAGAGCAGAGGGAGGGGGGGGGGGAGAGCAGAGGGAGGGGGGGGGGGGGGGAGAGCAGAGGGAGGGGGGGGGGGGAGAGCAGAGGGAGGGGGGGAGGAGAGCAGAGGGAGAGGGGGGGGGGGGGAGAGCAGAGGGAGAGGGGGGGGGGGGGAGAGCAGAGGGAGAGGGGGGGGAGAGCAGAGGGAGAGGGGGGAGAGCAGAGGGAGAGAGGGGGGAGAGCAGAGGGAGAGGGGGGGAGAGCAGAGGGAGGGGGGGGAGAGCAGAGGGAGGGGGGGGAGAGCAGAGGGAGGGGGGGGGAGAGCAGAGGGAGAGGGGGGGGAGGGGGAGGGGGAGGGGGAGGGGGAGGCGGGGAGGGAGAGGGGGGGAGGGGGAGGGAGAGAGGGGGAGGGGGAGGGAGAGGGGGGAGGGGGAGGGAGAGGGGGGAGGGGGAGGGGGGGCGGGAGGGGAGAAGGGGGAGTTCTATCGAGAGATCAGATTTGAGGTATTTGATTGTCCTGAACTGTGACCCTGGGCCAGTTAACAATCTCCTGAGCCCAGGGATCCACTCCAATGACTGCCTTCCTTGCTCGTGTCTGTGTTATGATTTAATTTGAAGGGGCGAGGGAGAGATGGTGCACTGGTGGTTATTCCATACCATCACTCAGATTTTCACGCTGGCAGCAGCATGACCTTGACGTGCGAGGACCCATGTCCATGCCATCTGATATTGACAAAAGACTATTTAATGGGATTCGTTGCCCTTAAGTTTATCAGACTCCTGTGCACTCCAGTGTGCACCATCCACAGGATGCACTGCAGCAACTTGCCAAGGCTTCTTCGACAGCACCTCCCAAACCCACGACCTCTACCACCTAGAAGGACAAGGGCAGCAGGCACATGGGAACAACACCACCTGCACGTTCCCCTCCAAGTCACACACCATCCGACTTGGAAATATATCGCCGTTCCTTCATCGTCGCTGGGTCAAAATCCTGGAATTCCCTTCCTAACAGCACTGTGGGAGAACCTTCACCGCACGGACTGCAGCGGTTCAAGGCGGCTAACCACCACCTTCTCCAGGGCAATTAGGGATGGGAAATAAATGCTGGCCTTGCCAGAGATGCCCACATCCCATGAATGAATAAAAAATACTCCAACTTGCGTTTCTATAAAAAGAAATGCCTGTGCCTGGCACAAGTTTGCTCGGGGAACACAATTGGCAACTTTAGAAAATATATTCCACAATCTACTCCAAATCCAACCCAAGACTTGTATATAAAAAAAAGACAACCATAAGTTTTCTTCCCCTCCCCCTAACACACCCTCAGGGCAGGTGGAACTTATTTTGATGTACTACCAAAGGTTGTTTGCATGCTTTTGGACATGTGAACAATATGACTATCAAACTGTTTGCACATGCAAAAGAATGTAATACACACACTCACACACACACACACACACACACACACACACAGTCTCTATTTGTTACAGTAAATAACATCTCAATACATAATACTGCATTGCCTTTCTGGTTGACAAGAGATTATCTGGAAGGAATACTGAGGCTGGTTTCTGCACTGAAATTGTTGGTCATCATATGGTAGCGGCATGTTGGGCTCTGCCTGTGAACACTCACACTGTTGCATTTTTAAACATAACCACAATGTTGGGAGAGAGAAGAAAATTCTCACTTCGACCCTCCTACATACATCTGGGTTGCTGGTTTCAGAATGGCATTGGCAGAGACTAGCAACAAGGTGACCTTTCTGCCTTCTAGGCTGTGGACGATGCTTACTGCAAGACGACCCAATTAAGGATAGGGAGAAGAGGAAAAGGAATATTGCTCTCACCAAAAAAAATCGTATTGTCACTGTGATTAAATCACTTGGATTTTAGGAATGCTTGTTAAATATCTGAGCAGCTCAGCAATCAGATTGAACAGTTGTATTCATAAACAAATGTATTTACATTATACAATTAAAATGATGACATTGTCAGAGGTGTATGCTTTAATGTGGCAATGCTGGTTATAGAATGACTTGCCAGTTAAAATATGTAGTTCATAATATAATTTTTTTAAATTATCAGAGTTCTTACAACCATGCCAAGGCTGCCATTTTGTATATGGTGACACAGCAACTGGGCATCTGCCCACCTGCAGGCTAACCTTATTCCCCAGGCAGCATGCAGTACTGTACCAGATGTAATGGGCTCACTACTACATCCATCACTGTGGCTGACCTGGTAGAGTGAGACAGAACGGGCTGGATAAGTTAACCTATTTGACTAATTGAAATTGTTCTTCCCTCTTGAGGAATTAATTTACATTTAGAATTAAAATGAATGCTTGCAGCTAATTTTTTTAAAATGTTGATTTACTGAAGCTGCGAAGGACTGGTCAACTTTCAGGGGAGTTGTGCAGATGGGTTCAAATCCTGCAGGCACCTCTGCTTATTAAATCACTAAAGAAATGATACAAGCTAAGCTGCAGTGCAGACTCCTACATTACTCCAATTTATCACAACGCAGATAGTTAAAGGGAATCTAAATGCGGAAAGAATAAATCATGAAAGATTATTTCCACTGGTTGATGAATCAGTTAATTAAAGGATTGTAGATGAAAAAAGGGAGGAGTTCGAAGAATTTTTTGTTTCCACACACAAGACGGTTATGAGAACATGGCATGCCTTGTACCACGAGTGGCTATGGAAGCACAGACTTCAATATCATTTAAAAGGGAAGTGGATAAGTATTAGAAATGGGGAAATATAAAGAATTACCAGGAAACGGCAGGAAAATTAGATCAGAGTAGATAGCTTTCAGGGCAATAAATGCCACCTTTCTCACATCCAGAGAACAAATAGAAAAAGATAGTAACAGCCAAATGGTATCTTTCTGTGCTGTTATTTCCATGTTGAGCTTTAGTTCCTCTTTCAGGTCAGTAGAAGATAGGATGAAACTTGGGTTGCCTAAGAGGACGGAAGTTTTCCGTGGTTTTGTAGTTGAAAGTTAACGCTGGTTGAGGGAGGTCCAGTGGTGCTAACACTTTAGTTCACTGCTGCATTTTGTCATGAGTGATTTGGAGCAGTATCCCTCATGACGTGGTAGGTATCTGAAATCAGCCAGGTCACTGAGTGAGTGCAAGGCACGAAAGCAAAATGGAAGGCAAATTGAACTTTGCAGCTGTTGAAATTACCTCTCGGAGGTACACAGGAGCAGCACTGGCAGCTGACCGAGAATACCATCTGCCTGCAACTCCCCCCAGTTCGGGCGCAGTATATACTGATAAAAATAATGCTCAGTAGCAGATGGAAAATTGGGCAAATCTCAATTGACCTAGTATTCACGGCCTATTGAGGGAAAGATTCTATGTCGGTCCTCAGTGTCGGCTACAATATCTTGCATAGATGTTCAACAACAACAACTTGCATTTGTATAGTGTCTTAAACATAGTAAAACGTCTCAAGGTGCTGTACAGGTGCGATTACCAAACAAAATTTGACACCGAGCCACATAAGGAGATACGAGGACAGGTGACCAAAAGCTTGGTCAAAAAGATAGGTTTTAAGGAGCGTCTTGAAGGAGGAGAGAGAGGTAGAGAGGTTTAGAGGGGGATTCTACACACTTAGGGTGCATTTAACTAACATTGCACAGTGACTGCGCTTCAAAAGTACTTCAATGGCTGTGAAGTGCTTTGAGATGCCCTAAGGTTGTGAATGCAAGTTCTTTCTTTGCACGACCAGTTTACCATCAAACCGCTTCACACCAACATTACACCAACGGTATAAATTCTGAGTTAGGGCCGAACTAACTTCACAGTGAAACTTTCCAAAGTGGGGTCTGTGTCGTGCCATTTCACACCACATGCAATCTTTTGGACCCCCTTGGACACACTGTAAATCTACCTGACCTCAATATAAATCTAGAGAGAGCTGGGATTCTCCCCTCCCATCTCTATTTCTAACTTTTGGGAGACAGCTCTGTGCATGTATGTAGCCAGGAATGTGCAATCTGTCTCCTAAACCAGACAAAGTTCTAGCCAAGCAGTGTAAACTATGTTCTACCTGGCTGGAACACATGCTGCATATATATTGGTCCGTAATTTGCTCTTTAAGTAACAGGGCTCACCGTTATTTCAGGACAAATGGAAGGGCAACTTCTGGTGAGTGCAGCCAAATGCGGAAATATGCAAGTTGCTCTACCAAGTGGACTGCTCCTCCAAAAGCTGCGCTGGAAGGACAGATCGCCGGTTGGCTCCCTGTTCAAATGGCTGCAACAGCCTTAAGTTACTGCACAGCACAGCTGGAAACAAATTATTTTCACCAGAAAAAAAAGTGCGTCCAGTTTTTTCAGCCTAACCAAAATTTTAACAGCATGCTAAGACTTAATGACTGCCAAACAATCTCTTTGGCACTGAAAATTCAAGTGTGGAGTCTCATTCTTTCAAAATTTAATTGTTGTTGGACATCTTTATATGAAAAAAGGTTTACATTTTTATTTTTTTCTTTGTCTCTTTTATCTGTCTTTTAATTCAATATTTCTTACCCTCTCTATTTCGCTTTCTGTAACTGATTTTACATGAATTTACTATTCTAACTAACCCTTCCTGGTTCTGCGTCTGCGCAGCTGGTTAACAATGCTTCAATCTGATTAGTTGAGGAGATACACAGTTCCTTGCCCTGCTCACACAGCTCACAGATGCCCGGGGAAGGGTGCTGTGCTTTTTTCAGCTCCTCATTACAGCAAGTTGGCATCCAAAAGCCCGTGGATAGTTTGTGGCTAAGTTTAAATCAAATAAGCAGCAGGCGCCAATCATTCAGCACTCAGCACAAATTCCAGGCCGTTGTACTGCCAGTTATGTTAACTAAAACAGAACAAGAATTGAACGTTTTGAACCTTGTCCATAATTAGGTCCATACTGGACACCAACTTAGAGGGTTGTGTATTAAATGTTCCCCTAATAATCCTATCGGCATTCTTGTGCTCCACCAAGTGGGACCAACAAGCCAGTGCAGGAGGACCAGTTTAGGTTGGTTGTTCATAGGCAGAGGATTAAGGATGAGTGCCTGGCAATTAAGATTCAAAGGGTGCAAGATTAGTATCATTAGTCTTTATGGCTCAGTGAACACAGATTGCATTAATCTGGTGTCACCCCTGCAGGGCAACTTCATTCAATGCACGCCTTCCAGAGGCAAGTTAACAGGGCAGCAGAGACATGGCATGTCCCTCTCTGTGTACAAATGGCACACATGTGACTGAATTGGAGGGACAGAAGCCTCAAGCAAAAGGAAAAAAATACACAGACTGAACCAGACTGCTTTTGGCAAGTAAAAGGAGTTTGCTTGCTTTTCTTAACAAGATAAACCGAGTTTAAAGTAGCTTGACAGCAGCTGTGTAGTTACAGGCTGCTATAAAAATGTGAGGAAGTTTGGCTTTGGAAAAGTGTGCATCGCTTTCAAGTGCATGGTTTAACAGCTTAGAGGTTAAGCAGACCTTATCTGAACAGACCAAAACGTATGTTGAAGCAAAATTGGAATTGCAGTTGGAACAGGGTAAATTATAGCACTGTCCTGTTGCAGCCTTTTAACAAGTCTTTTGCCTCCACCAGAGGGAGCCCTTTGGGAAAGTAGACCAGGTCCTGAAGGCTGTAATATTGTTTGAACCTACCTCAAAAACCATATTAAATACTTTGAGCAAACTTCTTGGGTTTACTATTCGTGTAACTGTGACATGGATTTGTCCATAAACAGCACATTATGTTCAGACAGTAAAGCTCCCATACACTCTGACATTTCAAAATCATTGTGTCATAATGAAGAGTTTACATAAATTCAAACACAATCATGTGTCCATGTGCTGATCAGTGTTTATCTACATTTCTTCACCCATGTATGAGCAGAACAGGAAAGAAACAGCAATAAATAAAAACCAACCTATCTTTTTATTAAAATAAAAAAGTTTGATCTTCACCTAACTTGGAGGGGATACTCATTCTGCAACTGTCGAGAATACATTTGTGATGCATGTTAATTAGGCCAAATTTACACTAACAAATTGCCACAGTATTAATACAATTGAATAAGAAATTTATCAAATGTGACTAACACATCCTATCGCTTTAACTCAACAGCCTGCCCTACTCTCCTTGTGTAATCATGTAAAATGCAAGACAAATACCAAGTACATTTTCCTGCTCAGCTTTATGAACAGAGCAACCTTTTAACATTACTGATGCCCTCTTAACAGTACATACAGCTACGTACGATTCCTACAAATTGCACTAACTTTGGGCAGTTCCATTAGACTCTGCTGAATTGAATATCATTTAGCATTACAAAGTTAATTTTATTGAATCCAATGCCCTTGTCGTATAACTAATGCTGCAAATTCAACTTCTCCCCTGCTTTACATTTCAGGACTTCAAGTGGCTAATTGACCGGGAGAGGCTGTGTATGTATTTCGGGTACAAGGACAGCATCACCCTCAGCAGTGGTAGCTATAATGTCACCCACCCCTTTCCCTCCAGTAAAATAATCTAAAACGAACTGTCTGGGTTTACAATTGAAGAACGGACACTTGTGTCAGTGCCTTTGTACACTTCAAATTGACTCACAAACCCAAAACACCACAAACACTTGTGTTCTGATGGCAACTAGCCTTTCATATAGCATGGAAGGGAATGATTTTTAAGTAACAAAACTATAAGAATAAAGCAGCTAACATTAAGTTGAACTGTGAAAAAGCAGCATTCCTCAGCAATATCTTTGGACTGATTAACCATTTTTGAAGAGCAGGAAAATTCTCTGTGTCCTGGCCAACATTTATCCCTCAACCAACATCACTAAAATAGATTATCTGGTCATTTATTTCATTGCTATTTGTGGGACCTTGTGCACAAATTGGCTGCCATGTTTCCCTGCATTATAACAATGACTACACTTCAAAAGCTGTGACGCACGTTGAGATATCCTAAGGTTGTGAAAGACACTATATAAATGCAAATTCTTCTAATTATGTGTATTTTTTAACCTGCGTAGAAAATGAGAAGATGTGGAGGCAGAAAAAAAAATGAATAAAAAGCTAGATTTTCATTAATAAAAAACATTGATCTAGACCTGACTTGGGAGGAGTATTCATTATGGAAGATACATTCATAATGCATACTAATTAGACCCAACTTAGACTGGCAAAGCAGCACAGTATTAATACAGTTAAAATAAGAAATTCATGAAAAGAGACAACAGCACACTCTGCAACTTTAATTCAACAGCCTGCATCTATCCTCTCTCCTTGTGTCGTAATGTAAACAGCAAGAAAAACACCTGGTACATATCTCAGCTGAATTTTATGAATCGAACAACCATTTAACATTCTTGTTTTCCTCTTTGTAACATGTAATTAAGTACGTACAATTCCAACAAGTTATACTCACTTTGGACTGATAGCTCTAATAGTATCTGCTCAGCAGTATATCATTTAGCATTCCTCATGAGCACAGCAGTCATGTTAATTTTGTCGAATCCGTGCCTTTCTGGAATGCTTTGGCTGGAAGTTGAACTCTTCTGCTCGTACTCAGAAAAAGAGCAGAGCACCAACATCTTCTGAACATCTTCACCTTTAAGTTGCACATTATCCATACTTGGACAAACATCGCTATGCCTTCCATATCGCTGGGTCAGCATCCTGGAATTGCCTACCAAACACCATTGTGGGACCACATCACCACAAGAACTGCAGCAGTTCGAGGCGGCGACCTGCCACCACTTTCGCAGGGCAACTAGGTGGGCAATAAATGTGGCCTTGGCAGTATCACCCACATTCAGAAAACAAAAGAAAGATGGCACATTTAGCTGCAGATCTGTGGGATTACTATACAGTGAACCCCTTTTTGGAAAATTCGCAAGTGTGAACATTAAATGAAGATACGATCGAACAGTGATACCTCCATCAGTCAAATAACTCAACACTCAAGATCCAGGCTCACAGATGAATAAAGATTACTTGGGCACTGGAGAGCTACATTCCAACCTGTATCAATGCTTTCAGAAGTGGGAGGGGGGAAATAAATCATGCCACAGTACCATGACGGGTTTTGTTTTTGTTTTAAAAGAAGTGATCTTTCCTCAATGTCTCTGCTGGCTAATTCAATAAGCATCAGAGTCATTCAAACCAGGAAGATTCCAGTCCTATGGTCTGTGCCAACTTCACTCATCTCAGAAAGGATGACAAGTAAGATGCTACAATTGGCTTCAACACCTCTGGGTTGCACAGAGGGGGAAAAAAAATGAACCAGTATTCCCACTCCCAGTCACTATCCCGTGATCCTTGCTGGAAGTGTGTGCCTGGACATTGGGTGAGGAGAGGATCACGATGAGCTGCAATAAATCCCACCGAATGACCTGCTTACTGAATCACCTGCTTACGGTCACTGTCTGGGCTCATACATGTAGAATAACCACTTGGGCAAGTTTTGGGAATCCATCTGGTGCCAGAGGAATTGTACTCCAGTGAAAAGTACTTGTCTTCAGAGGGGGAGGAAGGGGAGAGATAAAATAAATGTAATTGAAGTGCTCAATATTATGGTAGACTAAGCTGAAGGTGCTTTTTTAACCAAATGCAACTGGAAAAATTCCCTCCAATTTCTATTGGCTTCACTAGGTTCATCAGTAACATTTATTTTTATTTTGGGGGGGTCACAGTAACATCAGAGGGGCTCCTCAAATTACAATTGGTCTTTTACCAAAATGCTCCTTTGTAGTTTTAAATGTCTTTGTAAGGACTTTTCCTGGGTACCGTCAAAAGTTAACTGCGGTCATGAAGTATGGAAACAATACAACTGTGGCGCTATTTTGCGAAATACTAAACAGTCTATTAGGAGGGGAAGGTGCAGTTTATTAAAATTGGAAAAAAAAAGTTTAAAAATATTCACAGGCATTATTTTAAGAATGGCATCCGAGAGAAGCTGCATTGACTGCAACGATTGATGCAACTTTGAATCTGCCTGTCAGATTTGAGCCACCGGGACCCGGTAAATATTAAAGACCTAGCATGCAGGTGACCCAACCAATTAGCAAACTTGCCCATGTCAGTGGCTCTGCACCAACTCCCAGTTCAGTACAAAGTGAAGCCCCTCATAGCAATCAACAGAGACATTCCAGGACACTTCAGTATCAGTGACATGATCCAAATGTCCTGGAGGTAACAGACTACATGCAATGCACCTCCTTTTGTGTAAAATGTTCTGATTTTAAGAAAAACAAATAGATAGTCATTTTTTTTCATTAGACAATGGGACAGTACTTTGTCTCACATAAATGTTTTTTTTTTAAACAGTTAGTTTACATTACAAAACAAACGTTCTCCTCTAGTGACTCAGCTGGTAACTGATCTGTATAAGCCATACAGATCAAAAAGGTCCCAGATTCAATTCCTAGTCTGTGCTGATCTCAACCAGGAAAGCAGTTGGAGCCATTTCAATTTGACTCAATGTCCCCAGGGTGTGGCAGGGGAGGAAAAAACAGGGAGAAAGAAGAAGAAATCTACTAATGTTCTTGTTCCTAATGACAATTCTGTGACTCCTACAGGAAGGAGTATGTAGGAGTTCCATACTGATACTTCCCAGCGATGCTCTCTTATATAGTCAAACAGTCCATCAACACTTACTGCCTACACTCGCACATCAGAGATTGGCCTCTTGAACAGAATGCCAGAATCCACCAGTGCCCATGGAAGCATACCCCAGAAAAAGTATCTTCCTTTATGAGAAGATGCAAATTATCAAAAAACACACTAAATATGCAAGCACATGTCTGAATCTTCACAAAGTACCCTTACTTTACGTGGGATGGATACAATTTGGTTATCCTGTCTACATCTCCTGCTGTTCTGAAGGGAAGTGGGGACCAGCTGGCTTAGAGATGCATCACAGCAAGGAACAAAAATATGTTTTATTGAAAAGTATATCACTGCACTTTCCCCATCTCTCAACTGCGCCACGGCAGCCTATCTGACTCTCTAATACGTCCCAATGTGTTGCTCACACACTGGATAGCACCAAACACCTGTTGGCATTTTACTTTCTCACTCTCTCTCCATCTTTCCACCGCCCCCCGCCCCCCTCCCCCCCCACCCCCACCCCATCTCCTAGAAGCTGGTTAGCCCTTATTTTCCATATTGAGGAGAATAAATTGGCTGCATAGCACAGATATAGTTACAAAATGAACAGTTCTCAGGGCGTTGTACAAAGAAGTCCTGATTCAATCCCCTTTGATATACGAACACTCAGCCATGCAAGATTCAAAAAGGTTTTTCTCCCTTCCTTTTTCTGCCAATTTTCACCGTTCCCCTGAAGGCACTGACTTTTTCCTCGAGTACTGTTCTTGTGTGTGACCCTAGATCGTGATTATCAGCAGGATCTTTGACCAAAGCTGAGCCCGATCCAGGTCCCGTTCTCACATGTGCTTCCAGCAAGAGTCACTGGCTATCCATCAGCAGCAGGGCCTAGTCTCCTGCTCCCTAGTATGTACAACGGTGCAGAGTCCAATTCCTGTTGCCTTGACACAGACAAAAAATCTAAACTGAGAACTTCCTGGCCTCCATGGTATGTAGCTACTATATTGGATAAATGCATCAAAGTATTGGGAGAGCACAAAATGGTCATTTGCTTTGCACTACTTCTATGGTACATTTTCTGTACAGACAGTCTTGGAATCCCCAACCATCCTTGAGAATTGAACAGGGTGGAAACAGGTTTCCGGTATAGCCCATCAACCCCAATTTAGAGCAGTAATTTTGTGCAGCAGAGAGTACTGAATCCAGACACCACTCCTCCAGCACCTTCACTAATACATTTTGTATCTGTAATTCTTCAGAAAAAGTACCCAACTTCGGTGAGAACTAGCTTAGAAATTAAAGCGGACATTCAGAAAGAGTTGCAGAAATGCTTCTGGGCATTCTAGTGGAGGTGGCAGCAGAGGCAGATAAACGCACCGGCCTATGGGGCCCAGGCCCAAAGCTCCCAGACAAATATGGGGCACCTGTCAGGGCACCCGTGCAGTGTATAAACATTCTATGGGCCTGTATCTTAATGCATTTTACTACATGTTTGTGTTTTAATGGATGGGGGTTGGGGCCGGGAGAAAGAGTGCTGGGGAGTTGTTCAGGAGGTTGTGCGGGAGTAAGCTACTGGACTCGGTGCCCCAAGAATTCCTAATCTGGCTCTGAGTGGAAATATCTTTTTGTTTTGATCTCAAAAACATCTCAACAGTGTTTAAACTGAAGTGGTAAGGGTTGTCCCCAAATACAGATTCCCTACGAGGGAGGGGGAAAAGGAAGAAATGATCACATACAATACAAGGATCCCTGAGCATTTAGAAACTTTGCAATCTTAATGTTCTCCGAGCTCATGGTTGTCCATTTGCAGAAAACAGAAGAGGATATTCTCTATTCCATGGTGAAGAACCCCAGTGACAATCACTTACTCCTTTGGGAATGATCAGCGTTAATTAAGCCAGAAATATATCCTCTATTCCACACCACAATTCCTCAGACCTTTCAGTTCATAGCATACTTATAATTTGAACCAAAATTAAAATAATGCAGATTTGTAGGGGGGGGGATGTGATGCCACAGTACACAGAAGCTACGATACACTGTGCATGGAATGGTTCACAGCCTCCACTCCCCACACAGCAGGTCTGTCTTCCAAACTGTACTGTCGAGGGCAAGGCAGGTGCTTCGCCACAGGAAGGGTGAGAAGATCAAAGGGCAAGCCACCCTGGGCTAATGTGCATTTCCAAGCAGCCAGTGACAAAAGTGTTGCTGACAAGAGGCCTGGAAGCAGATTGGATACCTGCCATCACAGCAGGGGTTTATCACACACAGTAGGGAGAACAGGATGATGAGAAACAAGGAAAAGCCGGAACTATAAAAACAATTCTCCAACGAGGCCTATTACAAAAAAAAAGGGTGATTTAATATTCAGCAGATGAGTAACATTCACCTCCTTCCTGACCATCATCGTCCCTTTTGGGGGGGGGGGATATTGGGGAAATAATTGTTTTTAAGGGAGCATTTGGTTCCAAATAAAATATTTAGAACCCTGAATAAGGGGTTTAAGATGAAGTGTTTATGCACACACTTCCACTTTATTTTTTACGAATGGGAATTTAATTGCTGTACAGACCTGAAGAAGCAGTTGCCGTTTCAATTCTGTAAAGAGGGTGAACTTCGGTTTTTATAATTAATTTCATCTTTATATTAAAATCACAGAGCTAAGCTGCTTTCTGGCTCTGTAACAAAGTGCTCCAATACATGCAATTTAGTGCTAAAGACACAAGATGGCTGGTGAATGTAATTCTTCAGCCCCACAAAAGAACGTTTTGTGACTGTGGCCATCATAATTTTGTTGTGGGAAGGCGGAAGAGAGAGAGGGGAAAAAAGGTTAGGGAGAAGATGATATTCATCCACCTATAAAATCACATCACATATTCCTTAACTCCCAAGGAATCGAGTGGCAGAAATCAGAATCCTCATTTAAATGTAAACAATTTTACAACACCAAGTTATAGTCCAGCAATTTTATTTTAAATTCGCAAGCTTTCGGAGGCTTCCTCCTTCGTCAGGTGAACGATGTGAAAACCCCAGTCCATCACCGGCATCTCCACCTCATTTAAATGGTCAACAATAATTATATGGCTGTCTGTACAGTCAGCACCAAAAATTCAAAATGATTGCAAAACATTTGAGAAGCAACTTGTGACTCATTTCATCTATATTGAACAACAATTTCTAAATTACATTTCCTCCCATCATTTTTAAAATTTTTAACATATAATAACATATCTAGTGGAGAAACTAGCAATTAGTTAGCTTTCACACATTTAACTAATGGGGGGGGGGGGGGATGGGGGGATGGGTTGGGGAGGGGTAAAATCTTACCCAAACTAACAATGCAATTAACGTATGGAGGGATCACCAGGTCTGATTTAAGAGAAACACATTTCTTTTGAAGACAATAGGTGATGTGATACGGAAAAATTCAGCGCGCATCATAAGTGCAGCACACACCACCATTCAACAACACCCCCATCCTCCAGAGACTTTCCGATCAACCACCAATTGGTAGAAATGATGAAAAATTCTGAGCAGCTAAGCTACAAATACGCTTCTTTATCTTGCTCATGTACTTATCATTCACCTCATGTACATGTAACATATTTTGTGAAAGTACCTGATAGATATAGAAATGTACCTCAGTGAGAGAGAGATGTGTGTGTATATATATTAGACACACACACACACATCTAAGGTATTTGCACATCACTAAACTGAGATGCCTGCTGCCGCGAGCATTATCAAACCTCACTGCAATGGAAAGCACTGATTCCAAGTTGCCAGAGGTGGTTTTATTGCAAGTTTAATAATGATGCTGACATCTGAGTAATGCTTGATTTTCCACAGTAAGATCCAGCATTAACCACATTTATCAATGTCTGTGCAGAAGTGTCAGGTCTGTTATTTGTCCTGTCAGAACAAACAGGTGCACTGGCCTGATAGAGAGAAGACTGATGTCTCATTTCTTCATTTCCATTCCTATATTATGATTGTCATTGGCGTAATGTGATCATTTTTTTAGCAACAGCACCACAGAGAGTGTTCTTCATTGAATTATGAGGACTCTGAGTAATGTATAATGTTGTAGGAATGAGAGCTGTCACGATCGTCTTACATTCATTTTGTAAAGCGAGTCTCAAATACAATTTAGCTTTGAAGGTATAAAAGGGAAAAATTAACCCAATGGATAATAGCTCTAATCAATGCAACAAAGTAGCAATTAACCTTTAGCATTTATAATATATGCACACATATTATCTGACGCTATCAATGTTCATGTATTGTATATTTAATGTAACTCAATTTTCTTAACTGAGTCATAATGGCCCTTTCAGACAGCCTTGGGTGAAATAAGAAAGGTGCACAAAGGCACATTGCTTATTTTAAAAATATTAGCAGCGCATTCATTTAAATCCTTGTTTGTTACACTAATTCTCTTCTTCCAAAGCATGAACTGCCGACCAGATTTACTGCATACCAAATAAAAGCTTGCTAAACTCTACCTGCTGAAACAGTCTCATGTAATGCATACATGCTGCAATGCATTATTATCCCCATCCACAGATTTTCTCTCCTCCACTCCACAAATGCCAATTCATAACTGCATACTGTTTCACTTGCACCGTCTGCCTTCCTCAACGTCACCGCAGTAACCATTCCTCAGGTGTGAAGCTCGACAATGAGTGTCTACAGCCCATTTCACCCTGGAGAGCATTACAGCCAAGTCAAACTTGTCAAAGTTGATGTCCACATTCACACGCAATTTTAAGCAGAGGTTACTGGGTAGTATTGAAGATCGGAATTCATAATCCTAGAAAGGTTACAGCACAGAAGGAGGCCATTCAAGTCCACGCCGGCTCTATGCGAGAGCAATCCAGCTCGTCCCACTCCCCCACCCAATCCCCATAGCCCTGCAATTTTTTTCCTTTCAAGTCCTTATCCAGTTCCCTTTTGAAGGCCATGATTGAATCTGCCTCCACCACCCCCTCGGACAGTGCATTCCAGATCCTAACCACTCGCTGTGTGAAAATGTTTTTCCTCATGTCACCTTTGACAAAAGAACCAATCACCTTAAATCTATGTCCTCTGGTTGTTGGCCCTTCCGCCAATGGGAACTGTTTCTCTCTATCTACTCTGTCTGGACCTTTCATGATTTTGAACATCTCTATCAAATCTCCTCTTAACCTTCTCTTTTCCAAGGAGAATAACCCCAGCTTCTCCAATCTAACCCCGTAACTGAAGTCCCTCATCCCTGGAATCATTCTAATAAATCTCTTCTGTACCCTCTCTAAGGCCTTCACATCTTTCCTGAAGTGCGGTACCCAGAACTGGACACAATACTCCAGTTGTGGCCAAACCAGTGTTTTATAAAGGTTCATGACTTCCATACTTTTATACTCTACGCCTCTATTTATAAAGCCCAGGATCCTGCATGCTTTTTAACCGCTTTCTCAACCTGCCCTGCCACCTTCAACAATTTGTGCACATATACCCCCCACATCTCTCTGTTCCTGCACCCCTTTTAGAGTTGTGCCCTCTGGTTTATATTGCCTCTCCTCGTTCTTCCTACCAAAATGTATCAATTCCCTGCTGCTTTTCCCCTTCCCCCTCCCCCTTCCGAGATCTGGGGCGCTGAAACCAATTCTCAGACTCCAACTGCTGCCTTGACACAGGTCAGTGAATTCGGCAGAGACTGGGGATCAAAGATGGAGCCTGCCAGTTCTGTTTGCCTCATACCACATCACATTTACAGTATTGATTCTGGACATGTCACATGATAGTCATTTGTTAAGTTTGGTGAAAATATCATAAAGCATTTAGGCTGTGATAACAACTTAGTGTCAAAGACACAATTAAATGCACACATAGTGTCCAGAAAGTCTAAAAGGATTCCAATGAGAAAGTCTCTTAACTAAGTTTAGTGAAAATCCAATTAAGTTTTAAAAATTAGTTACTAAGGAGAGAAATTACCACAAATGGTAAGCTTTTCACTGATACTATCAATGAGAACAATTCTTGAAGAGGGCGAGGAGAACAGCAAAAATGAATCGTTTATCAAGTTTGACTAAAGTCCAATAGCTTAAATTACTGTTCATGTGACACATGAATGAAATGTGGGCAGCTTCCAGCAATTTTTTTTAATTAATCATTTTATGGATGTGGCATCGCTGGCAAGGCCGGCATTTATTGACCATCCCTAGTTACCCTGAGGTGATAGGCCACCTTCTTGAACCACTGGTAAAGGGTTTGATACAACTGAATGGCTCGTTAGGTCACTTCAGAGGACAGTTAACAGTCAACCACGTTGATATGGGACCAGAGTCATGTATAAGGGTGAGGACAGCAAGTTTCCTTCCCTCCAGGACATTAGTGAACTAGTTGCCATTTTTATGACAATCTGACAGCTTTATGGTCACTTTTACTGATACCAGCTTTTCATTTCAGATTTTTTTTTAAACTGAATTCAAATTCTCAAATTGGCATGGTGAGATTTGAACTCACGTTCTCTGGATTATTAGTCCAGCTTCTGGATTACTGGTGGAATAATGTAATCACTATACTACCATTTAACCAAACTCAGGTCACGTTGCTCTGCTGGAGTGTTCAGACGTTGTAGAGATGACAAAACGTAATGCACAAGGATAGCTCCACGAGAAATAAGGGATCTTTCAAATAAATTCAGCAACAATCTTTAAAAAAATAAAATCACATTTGAATCAACTCAACAGAGCCAGAGAAATTTACAGCACAAAAGGAGGCCATTCGGTCCATTATATCTGTGATGGCTCTTCGCTGGAGCATTCCAAAAACAATCCGACTGCTCTGCTCTCTCTCCCCATAACTTGGTATCAAATTTTTATCTGCATTTCCGTTAAAAGATGCAATGATTTCTGCTTCAACCAATTCCTCTGACAAAGAACAGATTTCAATAAGTTGCTCAACCATACAAAAGTTTAGGGACAAAACAAACATTTGTTTTTTGATGGAGGTAATGCTTAATGTGGCATGGTTATCTCGATGTACGAAAGCTAGGTGAGCTGATGTTAATAGGATTATCATCTTAATACCATCACTTTGCTAAATGACAACCTTTGTCTGGCTGCATGGACTTCTCAATCTTTCTCCAATAGTACAGTCTTATTGAGTTAGATCTTGATTTTATTTTCTGCTTCTTCAGGAAATTTGAAGTTTCATAACAATGAATTGAAATTAAGTTAATCATTTTTATTTATCAACCCAGAGGGAAAGCATGGCAAACTGTTGCATACTGGTACTACTAGATTACATGCTACACATTCACATATTTTAAAGCAACAAAAATAATCAAGTAAACAGGAGACAACATGGGTTCAGAGGGAGGAAGATCCTGCATAATCAAATTCCTTGACTTCTTTGGAAAGTAACAGCCCAAGTGAGTTTTGAAAAATCCTAAAACTTCATGTACCCAGAATTCCATATAGTATTTCAATAAATTTGCGCATAAAGTTAAGCTTCAAAGTGGTGTGGATTCAGAGTAATTCTTGGAAATCAGTAAGAAACTAGCTGAGCCATAGTTAAAAGCAAGTCAAAAGCAAAATACTGCGGATGCTGGAAATCTGAAATAAAAACAGAAAATGCCGGAGAAGCTCAGCAAGTCAGGCAGCATCTGTGGAGAAAGAAACAGAATTAATGTTTCAGGTCGAAGACCTTTCATCAGAACTGGAAGATGTCAAGGAGTTCAAGTACAGGGCCAGCGAAATAGAATCACAGAAAATTTACTGCACAGAAGGATGCCATTCAGCCCATTGTGTCCGCGCCGGCTGAGAAACGAGCCACCCTCTACCACTCTCTCAGGCAGTGAGTTCCAGACCCCCGCACCCTCTGGGTGAAAACATTTTTCCTCATTTCCACACAACTCCTTCTACCAGTCACTTTAAATCTATGCCCCCTGGTTATTGACCCCTCCGCTAAGGGAAATAGGTCCTTCCTATCCACTCTATCTAGGCCTCTCGTAATTTTATACACCTCAATCATTTCACCCCTCAGCCTCCTCTGTTCCAAGGAAAACAACCCCAGACTATCCAATCTGTCATCATAAATAAAATTCTCCAGTCCTGGCAACATCCTCGTAAATCTCCTCTGCACCCTTTCGAGTGTAATTACATCCTTCCTGTGATGTGGTGACCAGAACTGTGCGCAGTACTCAAGCTGTGTCCTAACTAGTGTTTTATACACTTCTAGCATAACATCCCTGCTTTTATATTCTATGCCTCGGCTAATAAATGTAAGGAATCTTACAACACCAGGTTATAGTCCAACTGTTTTATTTAAAAATCACAAGCTTTCGGAGGCTTTCTCCTTCGTCAGGTGAACTCACCTGACGAAGGAGAAAGCCTCCGAAAGCTTGTGATTTTTAAATAAAACAGTTGGACTATAACCTGGTGTTGTAAGATTCCTTACATTTGTCAACCCCAGTCCATCACCGGCATCTCCACATCTCGGCTAATAAAGTAAAGCATTCCATATGCCTTCTTAACCACCTTATCTACCTGATCTGCTACCTTCAGGGATCTGTGGACATGCACTCCAAGGTCCCTCACTTCTTCCACACCTCTCCGTATCCTCCCATTTATTGTGTATTCCCTTGCCTTGTTTGCTCTCCCCAATGCATTAACTCACACTTCTCTGGATTGAACTCCATTTGCCACTTTTCTGCCCATCTGACTAGTCAATTGATATCTTCCTGCAGTCTACAGCTTTCCTCCTCACTATCAACCGCACGGCCCACCTTTGTGTCATCCGCAAATTTCTTAACCATGGCCCCTACGTTTAAGTCCAAATCGTTAATGTATACCACAAAAAGCATGGGGCCTAGTACTGAGCCCTACAGCACCCCACTGGAAACAGCTTTCCAGTCTGAAAGCGGGGGGAGGGAGGGAGGGGGAGGAAAGAACAAAAAGGTCTGAGATAGAGTGGAGGGCACAATTGATTAAATGACAAAAGGGATGATGGTGCAAGGCAAGGAAGGTGATAATGGGACAGGTTAAGAAACAAAAGATGTGTCTGGAGTAGCTGTAAATGACAGCAGCAGAATCATGACCAGCACTAGCTGACCGAAAAAATGGGAGCAGTGGTTATGGTCTGAAGTTATTGAAATCGATGTGGAATCCCGAGGGTTGTGAAGTGTCTAAACGAAAGATGAGATGCTATTCCTCGAGCTTCAGTGGAACAGTATAAGAGGCCGAGGACAGAGAGGTCAAAGTGGGAGTGGGACAGTGAATTAAAATGGGAAGCAACTGGCAGGTCAGGGTCACGCTTGCGGACAGAGTGGAGGTGTTCAGCGAAGTGTTCACCCAGTCTGCGTTTGGTCTCCCCATTGTAGAGGGGACCGTATTTTGAGCAGGAAATACAGTATACTAAATTGAAAAAAGTACTAGTAAACCACTGTTTCACCTGGAAGGAGTGTTTAGCGCCCTGGACGGTGGGAAGGGAGGAGGTGAAGGGGCGAAGGTGTTGCATCTCCTGCGCTCGCACGGGAAGGTGTCGTGGGGAGGAGAGTGGGTGTTGGGGTGATGGAAGAGTGGAACAGGGTGTCGCGGAGGGAGCGGTCCCTTCAGAGTGCTGAATGGGGAGGGGAGGGGAAGATGTGTTTGGTGGTGGGATCGCGCTGGAGATGGCAGAAATGGTGGAGGATGGTCGTTGATTGTGGAGGCTGGTGGGGTGGAAGGTGAGGACAAGGAGGACCCTATCATGGTTCTGGGAGGGAGGGGAAGGAGTGAGGGCAGAAGTGCAGGAAATAGGACGAACACGGTCGAGGGCCCTTTCAACTACAGTGAAGGGGAATCCTCAGTTGAGGAAAAAGGAAGCCCTGGTGTAGAAGGTGGCATCGTCAGAATAGATGCGACGGAGACGGAGAAACTGGGAGAAGGGAACGGAGTCCTTACTGGAAGCAAGGTGGGAGGAAGTGTAATCAAGGTAGCTGTGGGAGTCGGTGAACTTATCACAGATATTGGTGGACAGCCTATCCCAGAAATGGAGATAGAGAAGTCGAAGAAGGGAAGGGAAGAGTCAGAGATGGCCCGTACGAAGGCGGGGGAAGGGTGGAAATTGGAAGCAAAGTTGACGAAATTTTACAGTTCGGGGCGAGAGCAGGAAATGACACTGATACAGTCATCAATGTACCGGAAAAAGGGCAAATACTTGTTCGAGGAGTTTATGTCAGGGTGGGTGAGGGATTGGGTGGGGGTGGGGAGTGCTGAATAGGATGCTCTTGTGAGTTGGATTTAGAAGCTCAATGCAAATTAAACAAATCTGTAGATGATATCAAACCAGGAAGAGCAGTTGATTCTGAGGCGGTAGCTTGGGAAATACAAAATGATTTGGACGAAATATGTAAGTGGGTGAACAATGACTGACAAAATTTAATACAAGTATGAAGTACTGCACAGAGGAAGAAATAAACGAGCAACACGCATACTCCAAAAATAGCGATGAAATAGTGAAGGATGATCCTGAAAGAGCTCTCAGGGTCTTTACAGACATGGTGTTCAATATGTGCAATCAATACAAAGCAGCGGTCAATGAAACAAATAGACTACACTATATAGCCAAAACAATAGTCAAAGGAAGTCATGTGCTAACTGTACAGCGCACTGGTCAATCCACCCCTCAGATATCTCGGAGAAACACAATGGAGACATTCAAGCACTGGAGGCAGTTCAGAGAAGAAAGTCACAAGATTGCTGCCTCATGTCATGAGGAAAAACTGGAGGAACTTGAGGGGAGATTTTTCTGGGCCTGCGTCCAGGAACTCTGGATCACCTGGACACAGTGAATATCAGGAAGTAAGGCGGGCCAGAATGTACGTCCGCAAAAGCACCTGCTCAATTTTCCTTCCATTTCAATTAACTGCTTCCAGGCAATTCGGTATGCCGAGGTGCAGGCCCAGGAAAATCTTCCTTTGGGCTTTTCAGCCTTGAAAGGTGTCCAAGAGGTAATAAGAGGTAACATTAGAAATAAATCTGAATTATTAGAGTAGAACAATGGAATGCGGGTTCAGACATGTAAAAGGAAAATTTATGACTGATGTCAAGAAGTTGTTCGCACAAACATGGAATGGACTCCCCAATAGAGCAGTAGAGAAAAAAAAACAAGGGACTGAAATTTCCTGCTGCCTTCACTCTTTTCATTCATAACGAAAGTTAATTATTCATTAATTCAATCACAAATTGAGTCATCATCATTTACATTTTCATAGTTGACTGCAGTGGAAAATGTTGACCCCAATCTAGCCTACCCAAACCTTCCCTTCACATATACCAGGCTCGCTTAACCCTATACATCAATTATTACTCCAGTGGCAATGCGCTGAGCCTTATTTTACTTTAGTCAGAGAAGCGAGCAATTTGTCGACCGCAGGGATGAAAGAACCGCCATAAAACTCCATCAATGGTACAACGAACTGTTGTTGTAAAGCGATAACTTGAAGTACACCCTCAATTGAGCCGTAAAGCAAACCATCACGGAAATAGCTATAGGTGGTACTTTTCGTGCAATTTATAGTTATCACTTTCCTCGGCAGTGAAGGCAATATTTATACTTCACAGTTGGCCATCACCTCATGCAATTATTGCACAAATTTATCTTTGGTATGTACAGTCCAAATGCACTGAAACAAGTCAGACATAAAATGATTGCCCCAATAAATCTCCAAGTAGCCACAAAATAAAACCTGTCAGGATGAACAAAATAGAATTGCTATCCATTTGAGGGTGAATTTATGAAGTTACTGAAGATGGTGCTATTCCCACATAAAATTAAGACTGAATCATCTCAAAACTTTTCAGGATTCCTTTGTTCCACAGGGCTTCAAAGCCACATGCAAAGCCACTACCGGACTGATGATGTAGCCTGTTTCTGTTCTCCTACTCTCTGCTCTGCTCCCCCCGCCCCCACACCCCCCACAAAGGCCTGAAATCTCCTGCTGGTAACAATGTCAGTTCTGATCCTCACATAACTGAGATTGGGCAATGAATGCTCTTGTAGTAAATGAGCAATCTAACTGAAGATTTATTTATCTTATATCATGAGTGAATTGGGCAATAATCTGCTGGGTATTGATTAAATGTTGAAACTGCAGATCAGGCCATCTTGTAAAAAGTGTGGAGATATTAACTACTAAGGACACATGGTGAAGCAGGAGTCATTTGCATTATGCTTTGTTTGGATAAAATCTTAAATCGCATTTTATGTATTTTTTAAAAAAATTTTTAAAGAGGGATTTGCATGGGAAGATTTCTAAACCTTGTAAAATAAACTCGTTTTTGTGAGCTAAAATAAAACCTTGTTTAAAGAGAAAATAAAACCTTGTTTAATGCATGTTATGTTGTTTTAGTTGTACCTTTCTCCATGGTAAGAGATATTGTGGGGGGGGGGGGGGGGGGGGGGAATTTTAACTCCCCAGACAGGCAGAAGAGGAGTGATGGGAGGGGGGGGTTAAATTCTTAAAACTGTGAAACCAGACCCCCAAACTGCCATGGTCACGCCCACTTCCGGTTCAACCGAAGCGGGTTGGGCGAGTAACCTGCTCGAGACGCGGGTCAGTAATTGAGATACGTTAATGAGGCTGCGTGCTTAAGATTTTAGCAGCCATTTACAGTTAACGGCTGCGGGCCGGGTTTCCCAGGGCTCGGGAAACCCGGCAGCTGAAGGGAGGCGAGAACTGCCGGATCCAGAAGGCAAGCACTTTTACAGCACTGCTTGTGGGCCAGGAGGAGCAGGAGTGCTTCCTCCCGGCCACTCGAGCTAACCTGCTACCCTCGCTGCGATCTCCAGACCCCCTCCCACCCTACGTGATCCAATGCCGCCCCCACCCACGTTCTCTCGGCCGTCCCCCCGGCCCGGGATCTCCCTTCCCCCTGCGATCTCTCCCACCCTCCTTCCTCCCAGCCTCTCAATCTGGCCGGCTGTCGAGCGGGAAAGAGAGAAAAAAAAATGCAAATGAGGCCCTGCCATTAAAGTCGGCAGGACCTCCACGTTCCCCGTATTTCCGGGTTTCCTGGCCACGAAAAGTTGCCCCTGCTCCCTCTCAGTAAATATCGGGGCCACGATGTGTTCATACCATGACGTATCAAACTGTACTGTACATCAGCAAGTAACTAAACCATATGGAACAGAAACAGAAAATGCTCAATCAAATTGATCAGCATCCAAGAGAGAAATGCAATATGTTTCAAGCATAAACCTTCATCTTACTTATTTATTCTCAGGGATGACACTGTGAAGGCCAAATTTATTGCCCATCCCTAGTTGCCCTCAATTGATGGGCAACTTCAAAAGGCATTAAGAATCAACCAAATAGTGCGGGACTGTAGACCAGACTGGGTGGAAGTGGCAGGTGCTCTTAGTGAACCAGTTGGGTTTTTTTTTAAAAAACAATCCAGCAGCTTTTCAGGTCATTTTTTTCCTGGTGCTAATCCATAAATTTACTGAATTCAATTTCACAACTTGCCATAGTAGGATTTAAACTCAGGATCTGAGTCACTGGTCCATAATCAATACACTGTTCTGACTCTTCTTCAGAATTACTCCAGTTCTGGTGCAGGGTCAAACCGAAAACATTAACTTACCTTTTTTTCCTCAGATGCTGTGCATTTCCATCATTTTCTGATTTAACTTCAGATTTTCAGAATTAATTTTTTTCTTCTTTGTATCTCTAGTATTAAATTGGGATTCTCAGTCTCTCATTGTTCAGTTTACCTACTCAATATCTAGATGCTGGAAGTGTTCATCAGTTGAACAGATGCCAGCAGACACTGTCCCTCAACAAAATTGATGATATTGTTTTAGGTTGCACCCTCTAAACCTGAGCTCATCCAAAATTCTGCTGCCCATATCCTAACTCGCACCAAGTCCCATTCACCCATCACCCCTGTGCTCGTGACCTACATGGGCTCCCAGTCCGGCAACGACTCGATTTTAAAATACTCATCATTGTTTTCAAATCCCTCCATGGCCTCACCCCTCCCCATCTCTGTAACGTCCTCCAGCCCGACAACCCCCCAAGATCTCTGCATTCCTCCGATTCTTGCCTCTTGCGCACCCCCGTTTTTAATCGCTCCATCATTGGCGGGGATGCCTTCAGCTGCCTAGGACCTAAGCTCTGGAATTCCCTCCCTAAACCTCTCAACCTCTCTCTCCTCCGTTAAGACTCTCATTAAAACCTACCTCTTTGACCAAGCTTTTGGTCACCTGTCCTAATATCTCCTTACGTGGTTCGATGTCAAATTATTTTTATAATCACTCCTCTGAAGTGCCTTGGAACATTTTACTATGTTAAAAGGCGCTATATAAATGCAAGTTGTTGTTGTAGGTTATTATAGTCTGCACAACCACTGTAACTTGTAATGGTTACACCTGTGGACTGCTCCCTCAGTAGATTTGTACGCCTTTCTGCTCATGCGGCATGAAGAAAAGCGACTGCAACCCATGTTTTCAAACGACAGGTCGGGAAATAGAAATGCTGCTTCCCAGCTACCCCCCTCTCTCCCCACCCCCCCCAGAAAATGATCTTAAGAATTGATCTGACAAATTCTATTTGATACCTGTATTCAAAACGGTGGTTGATAGACTTTTGTTAGGCAAGAGTATTAAGGGTTACAGAACCAAGGTGGGTAGATGGAGTTAAGATACAGATTAGCTACAGTCTAACTAAATGGCGGAACATGCTCAAGGGACTGAATGGCCTGCTCCTGTTCCTAGTTTCAGTCAAAATTGACCCCATCCCCAAACATCTCACTGTGAAATGCTCGGTCTCCCATACCAACCATCCTTTCCAAGCAAAAGAGCTAATTGTGCTGGGGACTTTGCCTACTGAGAATTTTCACACCGAATGATTACCGGAGCAGATTCATGACTCGCTGATTGCTACGGGATGGATTCAAACCCAGGTCACAAAAAGGTGAAAGAATAATACGCCAACCCTTTGTTACACACAGTCTGTTTCTGTACCGCTAATATTCTCATTATCAGTCTCATTTCTTGCCGAGCACTGACCCTCACATTTCAAAAAAAGAACTGTTCTGTATGTTTCCTCAATAGCTCAGTGTGGAAGTGAAGGATCTACTGCAGTACTGAGCCATACAGACCAGAGTGGTGACAAGGCTGAATCCCTGGTCTGTGTTGAGTTTATTAATTTTAGCTGAGGCAGTTAGATGAGGAATTACGACAGGCTGCAGTGCCCATATATTGGGTTTTCGGCGGGGGGAAAAGAAATAAATTCATAGAGTCATAGAGTCATACAGCACGGATAGAGGCCCTTCGGCCCATCGTGTCCGCGCCGGCCATCAAGCCCTGTCTACTCTAATCCCATATTCCAGCATTTGGTCCGTAGCCTTGTATGCTATGGCATTTCAAGTGCTCATCCAAATGCTTCTTGAATGTTGTGAGGGTTCCTGCCTCCACAACCCTTTCAGGCAGTGAGTTCCAGACTCCAACCACCCTCTGGGTGAAAAAGTTCTTTCTCAAATCCCCTCTAAACCTCCCGCCTTTTACCTTGAATCTATGTCCCCTTGTTATAGAACCCTCAACGAAGGGAAAAAGCTCCTTAGTATCCATCCTATCTGTGCCCCTCATAATTTTGTACACCTCAATCATGTCCCCCCTCAGCCTCCTCTGCTCCAAGGAAAACAAACCCAATCTTCCCAGTCTCTCTTCATAGCTGAAGCGCTCCAGCCCTGGTAACATCCTGGTGAATCTCCTCTGCACCCTCTCCAAAGCGATCACATCCTTCCTGTAGTGTGGCGACCAGAACTGCACACAGTACTCCAGCTGTGGCCTAACCAGTGTTTTATACAGCTCCATCATAACCTCCTTGCTCTTATATTCTATGCCTCGGCTAATAAAGGCAAGTATCCCATATGCCTTCTTTAGCACCTTATCTACCTGTTCCGCCGCCTTCAGGGATCTGTGAACTTGCACACCAAGATCCCTCTGACCCTCTGTCTTGCCTAGGGTCCTCCCATTCATTGTGTATTCCCTTGCCTTGTTAGTCCCTCCAAAGTGCATCACCTCGCACTTTTCCGGGTTAAATTCCATTTGCCACTGTTCCGCCCATCTGACCAACCCATCTATATCGTCCTGCAGACTGAGGCTATCCTCCTCGCTATTTACCACCCTACCAATTTTTGTATCATCAGCGAACTTACTGATCATACCTTTTACATTCATATCCAAATTCAGCCAGGAATTCCGGTTTTGATATCCATCCAGTGATCACTGGGTGAGGACAACATCAGACTCAGCAGCACTGTCCTCTGTTGACACTCTGGGCTCGAATTTAGCAGGCCTGCGGGTTCCCAGCGGGTGGTCCTCCGGGAGCGTCGAAAACGCGAACGGCGAAATTAGTGGGTTGCCCACGCGATCGTAGCAGGCAATCCACTAATAGGATCCAATTACCTGCTCCTCCGGGGTCCACGGCGCTGGCCTGCGCGTCGGGCGGGCTGCGCATGCGCAGTACGATCTGTCAGCTGGAGGCTCTCTAGTTAAAGGGGCAGTCCTCCACTGACAGATGCTGCAACCAATGGGACAAATTGCAGCATGGAGCAGCCCAGGGGGAAGGCTGCTCCCAGTTTAATGATGCCTCACCCCAGGTATCATCAGATGGGGTGAGGAGGAGGGGGAGGACACAGATCTTCCCCCCGGCGGGCGGGAGGAAGCGGCCTGCCTCTGCCACCAAGAAGGCCTGGCTCGAGGTGGCAGAGGGGGTCACCTGCGCCACCAACATATCGCCCACCTGCATACAGTGCAGGAGGCGCTGCAATGACCGCAGTAGGTCAGCCACAGTGAGAACACGAAGTCTTTCCCCTACACTCCGTCTGCCACAACACTGCCCCCACCCCAAATCTCCTTCGGCACCGCCAACACTATTCTGTCACATCAGCCTTCATGCCCACTCACACCCCATCCTCATCTTACCTCCACCTACTCACCTCGCCAGTACTCATCCTGCCACTAACACGCGACCCAATCCTCATACAATCTCATGGCTCCATCCCATACTCACCCTCTCGTGCATCTCCCTCACGGCCAGCCTCACTCAACCTGCCACCACCTGTGCTGCAGCCACAGGGCATGCATCACATATGTGCAGTAGGCAGGGTAAGGCAAACGTCTCGTCAGCATGAAGGGGGTGCACAAGGGTGTCTGAGGGTTTGTCATGGGTGTTACCCATATTGAATTTCAGAGCAACAAACAGCACACATTATATTGACACCACCACTGCCATGTCTCCGCGAATCCTGTCCATTGTGTCCAATAATGCCCGCTCCTGGGTATCACTATGAGGACCCACCACTGATGCCACCCATCGTGTTACTGCAGAGTAGGTGCAGGTGTATTTGCAGGGCTCGTCCGCGCAGACGACTGAGAGACATCGGCGGTGTTGCCGGCTGCACCCTGGAAGGATGCGGAGGAGAAGGTGTGGAGGACAGTGGTGACTTTGCCAGCGACAGGTAAGCAGTTGGTGCTGGGGCCAGCCAGGAGCAGCTCGGCATGAAAGAGGCTGCAGATCTCCACGACTACATGTCGAGCGAATCTGCGCCTCCCTGTGCACTGCTGCTCGGAGAGGTCCGGGGAGCTGCGCCTCGGTCTGTGGACCCTGTGGCGAGGGTAGTGCCCTCTGCGACGCGTCTCTCTCTGCGGTAGCCCTCCCTCCTGCTGTGCAGGTGGGCGTGCAACCACACCGTGTTGGGGGGATCCACGTCTCTGCGAGGCTGCTGGTGGTGGTCATGCTCTTCGTCCTCCGAGGGTGTCCACACACCACCCAACTGGCAGGTGTTGATCTGAGGGGTTGTGCAGGGTAGGTGTGTGGGTCCTCGGACTGGGGCTGCGGTTTCGTGTCGGTCTGTCCTCTGGCTTGGCCGGCGGGTGGTGGGGGGCAGGGGTTGCCCTGTGTGACGCGGTGGCCTCCTGCGTGGGTGAGGGCGCTCCCCCGTGGAGCGCACCTTGGCACCTGCCACAGGCTGCTGGCTGCAACACGCCTGGTTTGAAGGGTCCTGTTTCCCCCAGTGTGGGAAACTGACTGCTTTGACCGTAAAATCCCACACTTCCTCTTTTGACAGCTGCTTCAGCTCATTAACTGACCACAACGAGCAAGTTAAGTGCTCTCAAGTGGAACCCCGCTGGCTTTAATTGCCTGTGGGATTCCCACCAGCGGGGCTTGCGCGCGCAGCCCCGCACGTCAGCGCGGTACCCGGAAGTGGCCGGGATTTCGTCCGAATCCGGTCACGTGATCGGAGATCGGGATTTTCGGGGCCCCCCCGCTGGAAACCCGCAGGTAACCCGACCCTAAAATCGAGCCCTCTGTCTCGGCTCGTATGAGTAACAGCCATATTAACCAGTTTGTAAATGTACTGCAAAGCTGCTGAGACCCATACCCTGGCACAAGTTACCACCTCAGGGGGCAGAAAATCCCCCCAAAAAGGGAGCCAACAGGCTTTCTCAGTGAGGTGAAGTCATAGTTTCCAACCCATACAGATCAGGAAGGTCCAAGGCTCGATTCCTAAACCAAACTTAGTTAGCCAATGTCAGCTAAGGCAATACTAAGGCATTACAACTGGTCATAGCACCACAGGGTTAGGTCAGGAGTGAGCTCGTTGTGTTGTCCGCTGCAGCTGGATAGCCCGCCAGCATTCACCGTCAAAGCTTGCACATTGGGAAGAAAGACTTCAAAGAAAGACAGACTTGCATTTATATAGCGCGTTTCATGACCTTAGGATGTCCCAAAGTGCTGTAAAGCCAATGAAGTACTTTTAAAGTGTAGTCATTGTTGTAACGTAGGAAACACAGCAGCCACTTTTGCACACTGCAAGGTCCCACAAACAATGAGTAATGATGAGGCAATCTGTTTTTGATGTTAGTTGAGGGATAAATATTGAACAGGACACCGGGTCTTCTTTGAAATAGGGATCTTTTATGTCCACCTGAGGGCAGACCTCAGTTGAACGTCTCATCCAAAAGACGGCACCTCTGACAGTGCTGCACTCCCTCAGTACTGCAGTGGAGTGTCAGCCTGGATTTTTGTGCTTGAATCTCTGGAGTGGGACTTGAACCCACAACTTTCTGGAAGAGAATTGAAGAGGAAATAAGGGATCAGGAACAGAAATATTAACCATTGAACATTCTGATCTGAAAACAAAAATATAAACAAGCAGTAAATTCCAATGAGGAGCAACTCTTATTTAACCACAATAACAATTTCAAACATATGAGGCAATTCTGTAATGTAAAACAGAAAAGTAGCAGCCCTGTTAACACACACCCTTCGAAAAGACTAATTTTTACTCGGAGAAGCACCTGAATAAAATTTAGTCACCATTAAAACAGCACTCCCTCTCCACTCATGACACTGTGGCGTTAAGTTTATACACTGAAAACTTCAGGAATATGCAATTTTTCTCTGGTTTATCCATTCGTAAAAGGTGAGGGGGGGGGGAATCCAATAGGAAAAATGTCATGGGGAGGGGTTTTCAAGTACAGGCATGTCCTGGTGTAATCACATTGCCCTGACCTTCAACTTTGTTTGCTTGGGGGTGGGAGACTGATACTGTACCAGCCATTTTGTAATATAATTACCTCAAAAACCTGTTTAACAAGTTGCTGAAACCCGAGCAAAGCAATACTTCTCACTTTTCTGAGAGTTTTCTTGAGTAGCTTTCAACAGCAGTATGAGGTTCTTCAGTTTGCTGCTGCAATATTTTCAGTTAACCACAAGGAGGTGCCAAATATCTTCATTACACCAACCAGCAATGCAAGCCACTTCACTCAGTTACTAACTGCAAATCCAAGGTGACATTTCGAGCAGCCAGGCATCAAGATATGGCCCATCCCACAGAGAAAACCCTCAAAACTTACACAGATCACATTATGTATTCATTACATTTTCACAGTAGATGCATGTAAGGAACACGCTGTTCCCCAGGCTAATATTGGTGCTGGTGTAAATTGAAATAGTTCAATAATCAAAACATAAAGGAATGATCTCTTCAATAGCATTTCATCAGAGTGTGTCCTTTACAGCAATTGTACTCATTTCACACACATTAAGCCGACTGGTTCTTCCAGTCAAAAGAACTGCTCTTTCATTGTGTACAATCCATTCAGAGGTATAAAAGTACAGTACTTTTCAAAATCACAAAATAAATCACTCTGTGGTTACTTTCCCGAGAAGCAAGACATTTTTCACAAGAGTTTCTACCACCATTTGCAGAGCTATCGTCGCCCGTCTGTTTCATGAACCTAAGGACCAGCTCAGAGTTTAACATTGGCAAGTTTACTTTGCAGTTAATGCAGTACAGGCTGTACTCTCACTCGAACTTGGTTCTGCAAACTGGCATAAAAACACACCACTTCCAGACTTGTCAGACTGAGTCTGGAGGCACAACATAAACCAAGGCAGCCTCTGAGCCAGTATTTTCTTCATTAATTTTCATTTTTCAGATGTTTTGTCATAGTTGTTCTGTCTGGTCATAAGACGATATCAGGTTTCCCCAATCCCAACAAAAATTGAAAAAATTAATTTCTCCCAACTTTTCACTAATACTAAAAAAAATCCCATCTGTGCAAATCATGTCAAAGTCTCAAAATTGGACACAGAGCATAAGTGACTTGTTCTTCTACAATACACTGGCTGCTCATTAAAAAATGAGAACATTAAGGGTATGGGCTTCCCTCATGAATTTGTCTCAGTCAGGCTTGTGGCAGGCCCATTATAATTGGCCTTCGCATTCCTGATTGAGTGAGTGGGGTGATGATGGCAGGGGAGAGGGTGGGGGGGAAATCAGCTGGGCATCCCAATCCAGATTGCTGCTCAGCAACCCCTGGTATAAAGTGTGTGTGGAGATCAGGGAGAACAAAGATGTGCTGCACAGCTGAATGGTCTGCCGACACTCCGCCATACTCATACACGACCACTTCAATGGCCTACTAGAGGGCGCCCATTGGACTGGACCTAAATAACAAATCAGTACCTCCAGGAAAGGGGTAAAAAAGGAGAAAAACTAAAACAGGAATATGTCACAACATAACAAGAAAGTAGGGACAAAGCAATAATTCCCAATGTCCATAGCTCTACATTTCCCAGAGAAGCTGTCAATGAACCTCTGCCACTTCACTGCAATCAGCAATACAAGATCCCTGCTGAGCAAGCTGTGAAAACCATGTCATTCAGCTCAATTTGGAACAAGCCTGCCAAATTTCCTGAATGTGCACCTGGTGTCCTCAAACCATGCTTTCAAAACTATTTCCAAGACAGTTCCAGAGATGAAGTATGAATTAATAGTGAAAGGGGAGCAATAAGACTGGAGAAGACACCATACACTCCACTTGATAAAAGGACACCACGAGGAATACAAGCTACTCTTTAAAGCAAGTAATTCTCACAAAGAAAAATGTACTGTGCTCCACCTGTTACTATTTTTCAACAGATTTTTTTCACATTCATTGCAGTTTTTTTTCCCACTAAAGGCAAACTGAAAGCAGCAATCACAAAAAGAAAGTCAATTCCTGTGGGTTTCTGAACAGTTGGAAATCTTCAATTTACTGAAGACAGTGAGGCAGTTTTTCCATAAAGATGTTAAAAGGATGCAATTTTCTGCAACTTCAAGTGATGAGTTTATAAAACTATATTATCTGTTAAGATTTCGGTTTTATTTTCTGCACAGCAATAAAGAGGAATCTTCCCTCTATCATGCCAATTTACCAACCTGACTACAGACAGTGGTACTGCACTTCCTGGAGGCTTCTACGGGTTTAGCCGTTGCAAAATTCTGCCTCTCATCTGCCAAGATACAGCAGAGGTAAAGTAGATTAATCACCGGTTACTCAGATTCAACCCAAAATGGATGGCAAGGATAGCCATTGTTTTCTTTTTGTATAGTGTTTTAGACCCAATTAAGGTAAAATTCATAACATGTACCACCCACAGAATTAAATGTGCAAAATCTGAACAAATGATATCCAAACAGCATATCAAATATTCTTCAATCCCTTTGAATGAACATTTCAGAAATGTATCAATTTCACTCGGTTACTAGTTTTGGGCCTTCTTTGAGCTATTAAAACCGCTTTGAAGAAAACAGCACAGAGCTGGAGAGCTGGATTGGGTTCACCACCCAGAGCGAGACAGACTGGCTTTTCTATGAGAAAATGAGAACACAGTTCTGGTTAGACTCTAATGGCAACAGAGTGTATCTTTTGCATGGCAACAGACTACAACAAAATCTATCCCAAAATCCACCGAACATTAAGCAGCATTTCTGTACAAAAATATAATCATATGCTTATGTACTTCATCAAAGGATATTGCTAGTAAAAGGATTGAAAGTGCCTTGATGGCTCTGAGCAAATGTACTCCCTGATGTGTTACAAATCTTACAGATCCTTGGTTTATGATCCACTTGATCAATAATTCCTGCTGGAAAGTTCATATGTGTGGGGAAATTAGGCAAATTTATGATTTGGCTTGGTTATGAATGCCCTGCCCCCAACAATCAAATACCATGACAAAGTATTCTATAGAGTCATCGACAAAGAATGGGCAAGGGTAATATGTCAGAGGGCCGCCAGCATCTGTGTAACTATAATTCAGCACCGACAGCAGAGTAGAAAATTGGGGAGGAAAGTTTAGACTTCTACAATTTCACTCCAAAATCATCATTAAGTATGGTTTCAAAATTTATTCCACACATTGTGTATGTCATTGTAAAAGTTGCACAGGACGTCCAGCCCAAACAAGAGTTAAAACTGACGAGTAACCAGTATCAAATACTGGGATCATGGCCAGACTCCAAGGACCGACACTTATGCCACTGCAGCTGCATGCAGGGGTATATATGATACTGCTTGTTCATCCAGTGCACAATGCACAAGCCAAGCCCATATCAATCAAAATAATCCATGCAGTTGGGCCTGATTATCACACTCTATATAACCCAAAAACAAGAGTGAATACCTGGGAGACAGCAAAAAGGCTAGCAATAGAAATCTTTGGGAACAGTAAATCAGAGCACATGCAATGGAAACATGGATCATCCAGTAAATCTGACAGGTTAAGATTTTCTTGAAAGCTAGCTGCAAAGCTATCTTCGAGTGAAACGAACTGCATTTCATTACTCCCTATTGCACTAATTCTGTTTAGATCAGGTGTCTATCCATGTAATTAAATATCTTGCAGCTGGGTCATGTTCATCATGTGAAAGTATAAATCATGCTTCAATGTGCAACACGTGCAAAGTACCATTCAAATTTTTCTTCAAACCTACCAATCTGGATCCAGCAACTGTCGTAAAACAAGCCAATAAAATTGCATAATTTTCTAATAATGTTTTCGAGCCACTATTTTCTTACCATGCTCTGTAAAGCACCTTAGAGCTATTTTCCATGTTAAAGATGCTACATAAATGCAAACTGTTATTCTCAGGTCCAGAGATACAGCTAAAAATAACCATTCTAACACATAAATTTCTCCGAGACCTGGGACTCGAGTTCTACTTCAGTCTCAAAATTGGAAATTTAACCTGGATCTCAAGTGCCGAGTTCCAGCACCTGTTGACCAATTGTGTGTTGAAACATGCATAATGATTGGCTGCCACATTGTCCTACGTTACAACAGGAACAACAGTTATCCACTTTGGTCGGAAGGATAGTAAAGCAGAATATTTTTTAAAAGGCAAGAGACTAAGAAATGTTGGAATTCAGAGGGATTTGGGTGTCCTTGTACACAAATCACAAAAGATTAACATGCAGGTACAGCAAGCAATTAGGAAAGCAAATGGTATGTTAGCCTTTATTGCAAGGGAGTTGGAGTATAAGAGCAATAAAGTCTTGCTGCAATTATATAGGGCTTTAGTGAGACCACATCTGGGGTTACTGTGAACAGTTTTGGTCTCCTTACATGAGGAAGGATATACTTGTCCTAGAGGGGGTGCAACGAAGGTTCAGAAGATTGATTCCTAGTATGAGAGGGTTGCCTATGAGGAGAGATTGAGTAGAACGGGCCTATATTCTCTGGAGTTTAGAAGAGAGGTGATCTCATTGAAATGTATAAAATTCTTAGAAGGCTTGACAGGGTAAATGCTGAGAGGCTGCTTCCCCTGGCTGGAGAGTCTAGAACTGGGGGTCATACTCTCAGGATAAGGGGTCGGCCATTTAGGACTGAGATGAGGAAAAATTTCTTCCCTCAGGAGGGTTGCGAGTATTTGGAATTCTCTACCCCAGAGGGCTGTGGATGCTCAGTCTGAAGTATATTCAAAACTGAGATCAATAGATTTTTGGACAAGGGGTATGGGGATACGGAGAGAAAGTGGAGTTGAGGTCGAAGATCAGCCATGATCTTATTGAATGGCGGAGCAGGCTCGAGGGGCCATATGGCCTACTCCTGCTCCTGCTCCTATTTCTTCTGTTCTTATGTAACAGTGACTGCACTTCAAAATACTTCATTGGCTGTGGGTTTCCTGAGGTTGTGAAAGGCATTATATAAATGCTTTTCTTTAATTTCTTTCTTTAATGGGAGTTTTAGTCTTCAATCTGCGCCTGTGGAACTACCATGTATGTATCACAACCATCAATATAACATCACAACGAAAAGGAATCTTCAACTGGCCTGGTAGTTTGAGCTCTTGTTGACTAATTCAGTGTGTGAAAGATGCACAATGGGAATTGGAGTTTTCAATCTGCAATATCAAGAAAATTTACCAGCCATCGTAAGAAGTGGCCAGCAAGGGAGAAAAAAAAAAATCAAAAATAAAGATGTGTCACATTTTTTCAACATTTTATACAGTTTAAATCTTTGAAAGAAATTCTCAGCCAAAAATGCTGTTTGGGATGAGGCTTTTTTTTGTTCTAATGAGGAGGCTGATATTTGTGCTTGGTTGGAATGGGATGTTTATGGGGTGCTTTTAATACGAGCTCAGACATTATGGCTACAGCCAGCCATGCCAGACCATGGCGAATAGCCACCTGTTGAAGGTCCTGGAGACTCAACAGTGGGAAAACATCCTCAATGTTTACAATACCAACAACAGCTTCAGCAAGGACTGAAAATTCTGTGTGGGAAGTAAAACGAAAAAGAAAATCTTTTACAATCGTAAATCACTGAAAAAAATGAGCAGGGAAGAACAAATTACTTGCATCTTAAGCAACTTTTATAAAGCGGTAGATAAATCATGCCACACACGTTACATCTGCGAAGCCAGTATCATTCAGAATCAACGTGTGGTATACTTACCTCTCATCAGTCATGTGGTTTACTGCTTCCGTACATTTGCTATTTTACAGCAATAGGCAAACTGTTCCCACATTTAGGCCACTCAGGACCACTGTAAACATCAGAACCTGCACTCCAGGTTCCAGACAATCTGTGAACGATGTCGTAAGAAACATAATAGTATGCGGGCAAAACAACAATCACCTGCATTCATATAGTGTCTTGAATGTTAAAAAAAACATTCCAAGATGCTTCAGAAATGTAAAAAAGACGCCAAGCCAAAGCAGAGGAGATTAGATGGTGTGACCAAAAGCTTGGTCAAAGAGGTGGATTTTAAGGAAAGTTTTAAAGAGGGGCAGAGGGGTTCAAGGAGAAAATTCCAGAGCGTGGGACCGAGGCTGCAGAAAACATTGCCACCAATAGTGGGGTAAAGGAGGGTGGGAGAACAAGAGGACGAAGTCAGAGGAATGGAAAGTTCAGGCAGGGGGTGTATTGTAAAGCTGGCGGAGATTATGGGGATAGGGAGGAGTGAGGAATATAAATATCAACAGGTGCTTTGGCTGGTGGGGAGCATGATAACCAAGCCCTATCCTGTTTTCATTCTATCTATAGATGGAGAGACTACGTTGAATTTGTCCTCTGTAATTCCAGGATGCTGAGGCCAATTATTGTCCTCATAACCGCACCCCAGCTCAGACCAGCTGACTTGGCACACATCAGGAATCAAACTCGAGACCTTCGTGGTTTGTATGGTTCAACTCGTCACAAGCTGAACTCAAAGCCCAAATTTGAGCTTTGTAACAGGATTGCCTTCAGTGCAAACAGCATTAATTGCTCAAGTCACTGGGCTTTCACTTCTCTCGATGTGATTGATCATGCCATTTAGAATTCCGATAATGGCTCCTCTGACAGCTCAACTAGCTCAGTACGGATATGAGCACAGACCAGGGTGGCCCCAGGTTCAACGTCCCAGCGAGTGCCAAGTTAGTTGGTCTCAGTCAAGGCAGCAGTAGAGACATTAAAGCTGACTGCAGCACCTCTGGGTTAGGGGGGGGGGGGGGGGGGGAGGGGAACAGCACACCCACTTCTGCTCACTATCCACTGACTGCTGTTAAAAAGTTTGCACGCATAGATGCTAGGTAAGGACAAGATTGGAATTACCTGCAATTGAATACTCCATCAACATTCACCATCTAGACTTACACGTGAAGCTTGGCCACTTAGACAAGGTAACCGAGGATAGCTGGTGCCCACAGAACTATACCTCAGCATACATTACCCACCTTCAGAGAGAAGGGGAGAAAATAGAGAGGGAATCTAAGAGGCTTTTAACCAAGCCTGTATAGCTCAATACAGCGTTTGTAATGACACTAACTGTCTTATGTAATGGTGTCGAATGACTGTCAAATTGGATGATGAATAGCACATTTTAAGGGTCTGAGGGGCGAGCTAAGCAAACTGGACTGGACAGTACTATTGAAGAGGAAAAGCAAGGAAGCAAAAGTAAATGTTTAGAAATACTATGCAGAGTACAGAACAGACATACCAAAAGGGAATAAGGATGACAGAGGGGAAAGACCCATGTGGGTAACAATAGAAGTAATGTGGGAAATAAAGGTACAAAAAAAGACTGGTCCTAAACTATCTCGTATAGTGATGGACCAAGACAACTATAAAAAGGTAAAGGAGGTTAAGAAATTGGTCATGAAAGCTAAAATAGAAAATGAGGTCAGAATAGTAGGAATATTAAAAGAAATGTCAAGCATTTCTATAAATATATTTGGAACAAGTAGGTGAAATGGAAACGGTGGGGTCACTGAAAGATCCCTAAGGTGGCATGATATCAAATGGCTAAGAATAGCAAATATACAAAATGAATTCTTCTTTTGTGTTCACAGATGAGACCATAGGCAGTCTCGCAAACACGGAAGTTGAATTTCCAGTGGGTCGGGGACACAGAGGGAGTACAAAAAGAAGCAAATTTCAGATAAGGTGTGTCAGAGCTTAGGGCCTAGACAGCTGAAGGCATGTTGCAAAAGCTCATTGCAATACAGAATGCTGTGGGTTCAAGCCCAACCACAGCCGTAAGCACGTAATTTAGGTAGGTACTTCAGTGCAGTACTGAGGGAGTGTTATAAGCTTAGATGAACGTAGATACAAAAAGGTAGTTCAAGAAGTTGCTTGTGAAATCGATCAAATCAATGCCACTATCTTTACGGAATCATAGAAATGGCACAATGCCTGCGGATCGGAAAATAGCCCACACAACATCAATCTTTTCAAAAAAAGGGGCAAAACTGCCCTGCACTACAACGGAGTCAGAAGGTTGCCCAGAGACTTCAGAACATAAAGGAGGCTGACACCTCTTTTCAGTACTGAGGGGATGCTGCACCATTGTGGGTGCCATTTATCGAATGAGACAAATCCAGTCTTCATCTGCCCTCTCAGGTGGATGTAAAATATCCCATGGCACGATTCGAAGAAAAGCAGGGGAGTTTTCCCCCAGTGTCCTGGCCAATATTTATCCCACAACCAACATCACGAAAACAGATTATCTGGTCAATATCTCATTGCTGTTGGAGGGACCTTGCTGAGTGCAAATTGGCGGCCACGTTTCCCTACATCATAATAGTGACTACAGTTCAAAAGTACTTCATTGGCTGTAAAGCGATTTGGGAAGACCCATGGTCATGAAAGGCATTGTATAAATGCAAATTCTTACTTTTAACATGACATGTGGTTACTAGCTAGGTGCCACGGGGATCTATGCTAGGACCATTGCTGTTTAAAATGTATTCCAATGATTTGAAGCCAAGGACAGAAAGTGTTTGCAGATTACACCAAATTTGGAGGGGGAAAGTGGTTTCAAACAATTGAGAACAGGAAAATCAGTCACAGAAAGAAGGTGGGCTAATGATCAGCAAATGGTATTTAATGTAGACAAATACAAGGTAATGAAAATAGAGAAAAGAAAAAACAATAGGACAACAGGATTATATATCAAATGACTAAGCTACAGGGCCTACGTCAGTGGGTAAATCTAGGATACTGATGGATGATAGCTCATTGAAACCAAAAATACAATGTGTAGCTGCAGTAAAGAAAGCTAACCGAACTTTGGGATGAGTGTCAAAAATAGAGCACAAATCACTACGAGTCTGTACAAAGCAATGGTATAGGCACATCTGGAGTACTGTGTACAGGTCTGGTCATCACATTACAGCAAGGATCTCTGGACATTGCAGGCAGTGCAGAAAAGGAAAATCAAACTACCTTGGTTCGCCATCTGAACTATGATGAGAGGTTGAAGAGGTTGCGATTGTTCACTGTGAAAAGAAGGCTCAGGGGACATAATATTCAAGTTTCTTAAGGAAACAGATAAAGTGAACTCATAACATGCCCATGATTTCCACAAATTCTAGAACCAGACACACTCAAGCTTAGAAAGAAGCTGCACAGACAATTTAGATTTAATTACTTTACGCAGAAGGTGATGAACAAGCGGAATGGACTATGCAGGAAGGCAGGAAGTATGGTATAATTTAAGGGAGAACTGCTCAGATATTTAAAGAAATATTGGGGTAGAAATTGGACACTGCCTGAAACCGAGTGCATTTCGAAACGCACCAGAAAGGAGAGCCCCAGGACCACCATAAATTGTTCCTTGGGTCTCATTATCATAATTTTGGCGAGCTGCGTGCCCCAACACAACTCACAACTCGGGGCGTAACCAATTTCAAGGGGTAGGAGAAGGCAATCGGTAGGGGGGGGGGGGGCACGCTGGCGGCCTAGAATAGGTTTGTGGAACCAGGAGGAGCGCTCCTGCCCCTTCCGACTGCACAAAATACAAAATTTCTCTTCTTTTGTGGCCTTTTTTTAAGCGATCTCTTGAAGAATGGCTGGTTAGGCCACACAGGAATGGAAATATTAGTCAGAGCTTGCACAACCCAAGTTCCAAGAAGTCTAACTGAAATTAGGAATCCAGGACAGAAATGGAAGCATTTCCATATTGAAATGAGCCTGTGCTCATTTCAGGCGGCCACCTGGGCTGCCTAAAAAAAAGGCCCTGACTAATTTTGCAGTTGCTCAAACATCCATGCAGATTGGCCACAGGCTTCTGCCTTGCAAAACTAGTTACCATGCACTCATTTTTACACCCATAAAACAAGTGCAACAGTACTGAATTTATGCCCCATTAATTTTTGGAAGCCGTACGGATGAACTGCATAGCCCTTTCCAGTCTTGTACTCTCCAGTACAATTTTTGGATCAGTAAGAAAAGTTAGACTGCGTTTTCAAAATGTGTTTTGATATTACTCTGGAAAAGATTGGAAATGTTGCTCTGTATTACTGAGTATGTCCTTTACGGAAGGAAACCTGCCGTCCTTACCCGATCGGGCCTACATGTGACTCCAGACCCACAGCAATGTGGTTGATTCTTAATCACCCTCTGAAATGGCCGAGCAAGCCACTCAGTTGTACAATCTCGCTACAAAGAGTCATAATAAGAATAAAACCAGACGGATCACCCGGCATCGGACCACTAGGCACCGGACACGACAAAGGCAAACCAAGCCCAGTCGACCCTACAAAGTCCTCCTCACTAACATCTGGGGACTTGTGCCAAAATTGGGAGAGCTGTCACACAGACTAGTCAAGCAACAGCCTGACATAGCCATACTCACAGAATCACACCTGTCAGCCAACGTTCAAGACTCTTCCATCACCATCCCTGGGTATGTCCTGTCCCACCGGCAGACAGACTGACCAGAGGTGGCGGTACAGTGATATACAGTCAGGAGGGAGTGGCCCTGGGAGTCCTCCACATTGACTCCGGACCCCATGAAATCTCATGGCATCAGGTCAAACGGGCAAGGAAACCGCCTGCCGATTACCACCTACTGCCCTCCCTCAGCTGATGAATCAGTCCTCTTCCATGTTGAGCACCACTTGGAGGAAGCGCTGAGGATAGCAAAGACACAGAATGTACTCTGGGTGGAGAACTTCAATGTCCATCACCAAGAGTGGCTCGGTAGCACCACTACTGACCGGAGCTGGCCGAGTCCTGAAGGACATAACTGCCAGACTGGGCCTGCGGCAGGTGGTGAGCGAACCAACACAAGGGGAAAAACCTACTTGTCCTCGTCCTCACGATCGACCTGTCGCAGAGGCATCTGTCCATGACAGTATTGGGAGGAGTGACCATCTCACAGTCCTTGTGGAGACGAAGTCCCGTCTTCACACTGAGGACACCATCCAAGGTATTGTGTGGCACTACCACCGTGCTAAATGGGATAGATTCAGAACAGATCTAGCAGCTCAAAACTGGACATCCATGAGGCAATGTGGGCCATCAGCAGCAGAATTGTATTCCAGCACAATCTGTAACCTTATGGCCCGGCATATTCCTCACTCTACCATTACCAACAAGCCAGGGCATCAACCCTGGTTCAATGAGGAGTGTAGAAGAGCATGCCAGAAGCAGCACCAGGCGCACCTAAAAATGAGGTGCCAACCTGGTGAAGCTACTACACAGGACTGCATGCATGCTAAACAGCGGAAGCAACATGCTATGGACAGAGCTTAGCGATTCCACAACCAACGGATCAGATCAAAGCTCTGCAGTCCTGCCACATCCAGTCGTGAATGGTGGTGGACAATTAAACAACTAATGGGAGGAGGAGGAGGCTCCGTGAACATCCCCATCCTCAACGATGGCAGAGCCCAGCACGTGAGTGCAAAAGACAAGGCTGAAGCGTTTGCAACCATCTTCAGCCAGAAGTGCCGAGTGGATGATCCATCTCGGCCTCCTCCCGATATTCCCACCATCACAGAAGCCAGTCTTCAGCCAATTCGATTCACTCCACGTGATATCAAGAAACCGCTGAGTGCACTGGACACAACAAAGGCTATGGGCCCCAAAAACATCCCGGCTGTAGTGCTGAAGGCTTGTGTTCCAGAACTAACCGCGCCTCAAGCCAAACTGTTCCAGTACAGCTACAACACTGGCAGCTGGCTCAACACGATGGGAGAACCTTCACCACATGGACTGCAGCGGTTCAAGAAGGCGGCTCACCACCACCTTCTCAAGGGCAATTAAGGATGGGCAATAAATGCTGACCTTGCCAGCGACGCCCACATCCCATGAACAAATAAAAAAAGATATAGTGAGATAGCAAGAGGCACCAAGACTCTCATTGTACATAAAATAATTTTAAAATTTTATTTTATGTAAAACTGTTTACAATTGTCAACCCCAGTCCATCACCGGCATCTCCACATCATGACTACATAAAATAAAATAGAAAATGCTGGAAACACTCAGCAGGTTCTGACAAAGGGTCAAAAGACCTGAAACATTAACCCTACCTTCCTCTCTCCACTGATGTTGCCTGGCCTGCTGAGAATTTCCAACATTTTCTGTTTTTATTTCAGATTTCCAGCATCTGCTGTATTTTGCTCTTTGTTGCAATATATATATATATATATATATATATACACACACATACACACACATACATACATAAAGGTACAATGACACGCACCATTCAAGGTGGGTGTGCTGGGGGTGTGGTTGGTGAAGGGAGGGAGGAGACTAGCTGGAAGCCAGTATCTTAAAATCCACATCATTGTAATTTGTACAATATTGAATGCATTCCCAGTTCAGCTATTTTTGACTCATTAAACATTAAAGGTCGATCCAAGTTGGGTCTGTGACAGTCACAGCCTATTAATCCAAGTCAACAACTGAATAGTACTTGTCAGGGCAGTCAACAACTTCCTGGGAATAAGTGGGAACACTTCTGGTTTTAAAGCTACCAAGCCAGGGTAGGTAATTTAAAATGCCAGTAGAATACCACATCAAACAAGTACAATCCACAAGAATCACCTGCATGTCACCTACCTATATTGTAATTATATTTTAACAAATGCAGAATACCACACTGATTGCAGCCCTATAGCACATTTATATAAAGAGATCTGGTGATATGACAGATAGGGAAAAAAACGAAATTATCTTCAGAAGTACTTCATCTTCATTTGGCGTTTCCTCCAAAGTTGTGGCTTAGAGCAGAAAACTCACAGGGTGGCAATTCATGGAAATGAACCCGCAGCACAACAGAACAGGTCACACATTCCCAAATAGATGTGCAGGGAGCGAGGATAATTGGACCAAGTAAGTGGAGAGGGGGAAAGGAGGAGGGAGATAGGAAGAGGGTGAAGGGGAGAGGAAAAAAAAGGAAAAGGGACTTGGAGGGGAGAATGAGGTCACGAAAATTATCTCAGGAGGGAGAGGTGGCTCGGACTTTCATCCAAGTTGCCCAGGTTTGGGTGGGTGGGGTGGGGGGGGAGGGGAGCGGTGTCGGGCAGCAGTTAAATCTACCCTCTCCCAAACCCAGGAATTCCCATCAGAACGAGGGAAACCAACTCCCTTCAGCACCAGGCCCTGAAAATGCTCTTTATGGCTATTGGGGGGGAAGATTAAAACAGGCAAACGTTTGCCTCCCCCAATCGCAGCTGGGTGAATCTATGATAGGCAAGATTTGGCACCCTTGACATTGAAAACCACCAAGTAGAGGCATAACTGGTACTGCAGGCGGTATAATGAATTTGCTCATGGGTTGGGGGGGTGAGGGGGGAAAAAAAAGATTGACCATGAACATTTTCAATGAAACATGCACCCCAAGTGCCAAATTTAACATATAATAGATAGATAACAGAAAGCCACTCATTTACAGTTTTCATGGAATTCAATCTACAAAGCACCACTGAAAATTCCAGAATACCATTTAATAAAAATGGAATTTGCTTTATTCAATCCTGTAAATCAGTAGTTCTGATGTTATTTCCTACCTGCCATAAACACCCATCCCATATTTCAGGTCTGCAACAGATATTGATTCAGTGTCACCGTAAGCGAATCCCCATCCCTTACAACCAGTTCACTGCCTAATATTCTAGCCCCACTTCAACATGACTCAGGCCATAAGAATGAAAACCCAATGCTATATGAACTGGGCAATGTAATCTCACACACACCTCTCCAATTATTCGAAAGGTGGACTGATCAATACTTAATTTAAATGAGGCCAGATATGAACGGTCAAGCTGATTGATTTGTACAGTCAGTAAATGAACATAAGGAATTACAGTTATGGCAAATCTCACAACTTAATTCAATAGAGCTCTTCATAGTAAAGAAAATAATAAAGGATACTACACTGGTTAACAGAATAAATTAAATTTGCTAACCAAAGTTTCCTTTGAACCTACATCATCTCAAATAAGGAAGCCTTGGTCCCTGTCTGTGTCTCTCAGCAGATCTTCCAGAACTGGCCTCCAGACTATGTGGTTTTGTCTCCATTCCCAGCTGGGCAGCAGCTTAACCTCTGACCCTCTTCCCAGCTCTGTGCATCCAGGGGTTGGCCAGTAGAGCTGCCAATCAAACCAGCTATTGCACGCCACCCACCACCCCCCCCCACCCCCACCAAAATGTGGGAGCCACCCTCGAAAATATAACTTGCCTCAGGCAGATGAATTGGGCCAATTTCCATTATTTCAAGCAATCTGGATGGATGTTATTTTTCTCAATTCTAATTCACATGTTCCAGCATTGCTGACCTGCAAAATTAACCCCTTGTGAGCTAAATTTAAACTTAAAAGTAACATTTTAATATAAACCATACCAAAATACTGCTGTGGCAAAATAGACAGAAATCCAAAACCGTGACACATCCTGACTCACCATGAGTAATGCCACAAGAAATCTTCTAAAGTTTTACAACTTCATGAATATGGCACTGGAGTTCAGTTTGGTCATGTGTAAATCAAAAGTTACTCCGGGAAAATCCTTTTACAAGAACGCACTATTTACTAAGAAGGACAGCCTGATCCACAAAGTGTAAGCTCCATGGAATGTGATCAAAGCATAGTACCACTTACAAGATGTTCCTTTTCAGACAAGACAATCTAATTGATTCAGAATATCACATTGAAAGGACTTGCCATTTCAACACAATGTCAGGCTTCTTCAATATTTAATAGGTTCCAGTTCTGCAGCCTAAATACTGTAATTAAGACATCGCTTAACCATTTCCATTTACAACAATTGTTTACGGTTGATTACAATAGAACAAAAGATCAAACTCAATGAGGAACAAGACACTGACGCTGGCTCCCCACATTATCTTTGGCCACCCTCGAAAATATAGTTTGCCTCGCCCAAATGAATTAGGCCATCCTAACAATAACAGATGTGAAAGATCACTGGAACATTAAACAAACTTCCTTTATCTCAAGCAACCTGGATGGATGTTATTTTTCTGAGTTCTAATCCACATCTACCACACAACTGAAGCACCTGGCATACCCCAATGTAGCCAGCCAGTAACTGGAATGCTGGGAGTCTGTGCACAAAGCTCATTGAGGCAGCGGAAAATAGTTAAATTGGGGAGACTCCGTCCCCACCCCCCTCCAATAATGCAACTGGAGCACTTGACTGGAATTGGGGGAGGGGGGGGGTGGGGGGAGGCAGGCAGGGAGGCGGGCAGGGAGGCACTTAAAATTTGCCTGTAGCTTAGTCTTCACACCCTCACTTTCCCCAGGAAAACTGTTGGTGCTACATGGGCTAACAGCCCTTCACTGGCAGAGAGTGGTCAGCATTTTCACTTTTGCATCCCCTCCCCTCAGATTTTCCAGGAACATATTTTAAGTGAGCTGCCATTGCATGACTGGAAGAGGCCAACTCATTTGTGCATAAGCGCACACAACTCCTGATGGACAGGGATCCCTCTGTCTGCCATCATCCAGTATAACCTGCATCTTGAAACAGTGTGCGAGTCTACCTGCAATCAGATTTCTACAACGTCTTTCACAACAGGGCCAATATTCACTACAAAAAGAGTACTACCCTCAAAACAGATATAAATATAGCCTTGGCACAACTTAGTTTTCAGTTCTTAATGCTATCTTCTCCTAGTGACCACATCTATTTCCATCAATAAGGTGAAAGAGGGGAAAAGATGGAAGTGTGCAATTTATTGCCCACAACAAATACTTGGTGCTTCAGAACACAACCATGTGAAAAACAATTTGAGATGTGCAGTACTTCAACTGTTCCTAGCTTTGAAATTGAACAAATTAAAATGGCTTTCAATATTTAAATAGAATTACTAAGACTCAATTGTTGAAAATACAGTAACTGAAGAAGCAAATCCCCACAAGTCACAGAATTCCTTTCAAGACATCAAGCATTTCTCTCAGTTACTACAAATGTTTCTCATTCTCTGGTCAAAGCACTGCATTCAGTGATCACTTGTTCAAGGCACCTAGATTAATGCACCTTTTTTTAATCCAATTGACAATTATGGATAAATGTCATTGTTGTGGATTCCCATTTTCTCTTCCTCCACCCCCCACCCCCAAATGATAGTCTTATTATTCAAACCTTTGATTAAAGGGGAGGGAAGAAACTGAAGTCCCCAATTTTATTATTTACCATTAAATCTTTGTTGGAATTAGGTCACAGCAAATAAGTAATCAAAGAAATATGAAACTGCTGAGAAGCATTCAGAGTAATTAAAAATCACGCTCAAAAATCACTCCAAACACTTCATTAGTAAACATCTCATGGTAAATTATCAATTATTTTTAAACATACTTTCCAAAAGTATCACACATGCATTTTAAATGTATTCAACCCATATTTTCTCTCCTGTTTTACATATATCTCACGTAGGTTGAAAACTGGATAACTTTTATATAGTATAATTTTAAGATTTTCTTTTCTTCTATGAGCTATGAGTTTTACAAAAGGTTCATTAAAATCTATAATAGATACAAGTTCAACTTTTTAGGCCAAATATTTTGGACACAATGTCAAAGCCACTCGAAGAGCTGGATATTTATTCTCACTAAAACCCTGCACAGATACATGCACAATGCATGACTACTTGCATCTCGTTATCTACTAGTAAGTCACACAACCAAGAAAGTCCAGATCCAATCCTTGGTCTGTGCTGAGATAGCAGGTCTCAGCTAGTAAGCTGGTGTGGTGAGGCACTGCAATGTCCTCAGCATCCATTGGCTAAATGGGGAAAATATCGGAACAACTTGCATATATATAGCGCCCTTAATGCAGTAAAACATCTCAAGGAGCTTCACAGGAGCATTATCAAACAAAATTTGACATCGAGCCACATAAGGAGGTATTAGGACAGGTGACCAAAAGCTTGATCAAAGAGGTAAGTTTTAAGGAGCATCTTAAAGGAGGAGAGAGAGGTAGAGAGGCGGAGAGGTTTTGGGAGGGAATTCCAAAGCTCAGGGCATAGACAGCTGAAGACACGGCCGCCAATGGTGGAGCAATAAAAATGCACAAGCGGCAAGAATTGGAGGTGCGCAGAGATCTCGGAGGGGAGTCGGGCTGGAGGAGATTACAGGGATAGAGAGGGGTGAGGCCACGGAAGGATTTGAAAACAAATATATGAGAATTTTAAAATCGAAGCGTTCCCGGACCGGGAGCAAATGTAGGTCAGCGAGCAGAGGAATGATGGCAGAACGAGACTTGGTGCCAGTTAGGTTATGGGCAGCAGAGTTTTGGATAAGCTCAAGTTTATGGAGGGTGGAAGATGGGAGGCCAGTCACAAGAGCATTGGAATAGTCCAGTCTGGAGGTAAGGCAGGCATGGATGAGGGTTTTAGCAACAGATGAGCTGAAGCAGGGGCGCAGACTGGCGATGTTACGGAGGTGGAAGTCGGCGGTCTTGGTGATGGAGCAGATATGTGGTCAGAAGTTCATCTCAATGTCAAACAGGACGCCAAGGTTTCGAACTGTCTGGTTCAGCCTCAGACTGTGGCCAGGACCACCAATGGTGGAGCAACTAACAAGGATTCCAATATCCGATTAATATCTAGCAACCCCTGTCGAAATGTGCACATTTGAATATAAGGTGAAAACAACTGGGCTTCACTGTCGTAGTCCCTGCAACTCATCAAGACTCAGATGTGGAATGACCACCTGGACAAGTTATCAGAGAGTTGCCGGTGCCCATGAAATCACAAGGTAGATACAAATAAGGAAGACTATTCGAGCCCATCTTAGCTCATCCATCCAGAAACACCTGTATGTCCCCTCATCATATCATTTAAGAAGCAGTTAAATGCCATCAAGGTTTTCACCTCTAAGGTCTTTCTTTGTATTGAATTCATTACAGAAAGAATGAAGTTAGACTGGAATGGGGTGGGTAACCTGACAAATCTAAATAAAACTATTGAGTGGTGGAGCAGATTACATATTTGTCTTGTACTGACCTGCCTACGCCACTCCTCTTATAAAAACAACTTTAGTCCTATTAGTGCAAAAAAACCAATTCCTTTGCTATCATGTGATAGCAAGTGCATCTTTCCACAGCAGTTGCTTTGTAAGTCTGAACAATGCATTTCCAACACATTTCAATACATTGCAGAAATCTGCATATGCAGAAATAATAAATACTGCTCAGTTGAAGAGCATCATCCATCAACAATCTGTCCTAAGGGAGAGGTACTAAACATGTAAACCTCTCACAAACATTATTAAAGATTGAATCCTGATAAGTCCAGCAAATGAAATGTTTGCTACTGTATAAGGGAACATGGGTAGTGAGGACTACAAGGAAGCGGTTGGAGATGGCCTCATCGATGATCAAGACGAAAGGAATAGAGAGGCCACAGAAGATGGCGATGTCAACAGGGTGACCGTAAATATGGGTTGGGGAGTTTATACAGAGATGGAGCACTGAATTTAGAGGAGAGCTGGCAAGGAAAGTCGACATGGAGATTGAAATCACCGAGTGTGATGAGTCGCTCGATGCAGAGCTTAGGGAGGAATAAAAGGAAGGATTGCTTGAGGAGAAACTCGAGCTGGAGTTTGAGCGGGCATTTAACAACAAGGATTTTAAAAGGAGGTGAGGGGGACAAACATCCACTTCTGTGATACCGTCAGAGTCTGCTTTTACTCGGAACAAAATATGAATTTAAATAGTGTTCTTAAAAAAAAAATCAAAACCCCCTCTGGTAGAGGCTTAAATTGCAGATTTTCGTGATGAGCAAACATTACAATAAACAACCAGTAACAGACCTATAATCACCAGTACTCCAACCTAGAGTTAGAGCTCAAAATACTCTCCAGGATCAAAATCTAAAATTGCAATGCTGGGCGTTATACACATTTCAGGTAGAGACGCTATTAAAATGTCGCATCTCATGACATTTAACAGAAATCCAAGTTTAAAAATAAACCTACAGAGCAGTTAGTTGCATGAAAATTTCACACGTGACCCGTTACACATTATCAAAGCAACAGTAACAGTAGTGAGAGTGACCCAACTGGTTTGATTTCCATGAGTCCCAGCCCAGAAAAACATTCATAAAATGAGCAACCAATAACTATCAACCTTTGGGAAAAGTTACTTTCATCCATTTGCCTTCACCTGCCAACTTTACCATAAACAGTCCAATATTTTCATAGTGAAAGTAAAGGATTTGAAAGCCCGGATCTGTGCAGTACAGCACATTACACAATGTTCATCCAGCTATCTGCAATAAGGAAGTTGCAAAAAAAAAACAAATCCATCATAGTCAGATCTCGAAAAGAACCCCTGGAAAAAGGATGCAGTGCCTGTTTTCTATCATTAGATGTCCCAATGCTGTAGAGGTGTTGTTCACCTGTGCTTTTGGGTTCTGGTCAAAGGACCTGAAATGTTAACCCTACCTTCCTCTCTCTACAGGTGCCGCCTGAGTTGCTGAGTGCTTCCAGCATTTTCTGTTTTTATGTTCACCCATACTGTTGTGCTCAATTGTTTTTTCCTTTCCCCATTTGCCCCTCATTTCTTGAAGCCCAGCAACTCATAATGGAGACAGGCAGCCAGCAGCCTTCTTCATGCGTGGGTGTAGACAGTGAGAGTCAGTTGGATTGTGGGGCAATCACAACCAAACTCTATTTTCTCTTTACTTAATATACATAACTGTGCACTTCCAGTACAGGCAGAAAGCCGAGCGAATTCACCTCCTCAGTACAGGGAGGCCAAAGCCAATTGCACTTCCTCCATCACCTCCCCAGCTGAAATTGACTGGTGAGTGCAGGCCAGGGGCCAGTAATGGGATCTTCCTGGTCTGAATAGCTCAGTACCACATCAAGAGATGAGCGTACCTACTCAGTCAGGGGCTGTTTCCCGATCTGACTAATTTTTTTCAACATTATTCATGAAAGTAACCTAAGGTGTAATCATTTTCCACATTAGAAATGCTGCCCAAAACTTGTAACATTCTCCACTATGGCGAGCTGAAAAGTATTTGCATGGTACTCACTCGGTCCTTATCGTCAGCAACATCACAAAGGATGTCATCAAGATCCAAAATGCCGCCATCGCTATGCTCCAAACGATGCACTTGTACCCAGTAACCTGGATCCTAATGGGTGAGAAAAGAAAGAGATTTTAGTCGCAGAAGTTGACTGGAGAAAAGCCCCAACAGTAAAGTGAGCTTCTGCTATTACTTTAGCAACCAAAAAAGTGACAAGATTGAAATGAGAGCAAGAGTGTCTCCATCTAAGAGTCCAATCTCATCAGAAAACCCTTTCACTGCAAGCTGCCTGAAAACAAAAATCACGAATTGTTGGTTACTTTTGTGTTGAGATCAACTGCAATTCTGTGGAACATATATTTTTAAATTAAGAGATGGGTTCACTTGCCAAAGGCATGACTCAAACAGATGGAAGTATATTTTCCTAATCAAGATGATGCCACCAGTGCACAATGAACAAATGGAGTTATGATAGTCAAAAATTAACAAGAAGTTGACACTAGCAGATAAAACACTGTACAAATTCATATCCACTTCCTGAAAATAGCAAAGTTCAGGTAAAATTTACCAAAAAAAGTGTGAAATGTTAAATATGAACAAGTTCATTGGCTGTGAAGTGTTTTGGGATGTCCTAATATCATGAAAGGCACGATATAAATTCAAGTTTTTTCTTTTACTGGAAACTGTCAAATTGATTCAGTTGGTGCCACTTTTGCTTCTGGTTCGTTAGATTGAGCGCATAATTTAAGTCAACACCCCAGTGCGGGGCCAAGTATCAGTGGTGTCATCCATTTGGTGAGATATTAAACCAAGACTGCCTTGGTTTCAGGTAAATGCTGAAAGTTGGGCCTCCTTCAATGGAACGTATTTAATCAGAGAATAAACAGTGAAGTGCTTCTGATCCGCGTGCCAACCCTTAACAACATGCGCAAGATACTGAAACCACCGTGCTTCACAAGGAAATTCAAAATACACAGGTAGCAGCTCAAGATGCTAGCTTCCGAAAAAAAACTACCCCCTCACACCAGCTACACTGAAGTTTGAGCAGAAATCGAAATGGAGGTCAATGACGCAGAGTTTATGTACTCAAGCCACTGATGTCTGGTCTCCAACCTTGGGTTCCCTGACTCTATAATGGGCAGAAATCCAGGGGCAAAGAGCAGAGATTAGCATTTGGAGTGCAAATGCACTAACAAGATGAATCATTTCAAAAACTCACATACTGTACAAATCAACACCTTCACCCACCTTGAAGGGGCTTATTAAATTGGCGTACAGGGAAATATATTCCTATATGCCCATACAGGGAAATGGCAATACCAACAGACTGTGGTGCTCTTAAAATCATCCATGAAAAAAACACATTTAATATGCTACAAATGTTTCTTTTTCAGAGTGTTGGGATCATTTTCATTCCTACAATGTCTAGCAGCACAGGTAAACAAATATAACCAACTCCTACAGCTTAAATATATAACTGTACTATTGTAGTAAATCAATCAACAACTTCATTGTTTGATGTAAATTAACACCAAAGCTCATACTTCCTCTTTTCTCTCTCAACCAAGTATTGTCTGGAATTTCTAGAAAGCTCTTTGGTTTCAACAGAACTCTACACTGAGAATTATATGACATGGGTTTCATTTTAAAATGTATTACATGCTGAAGGGCATTTCGGCTAATTATACCGTACCCCATTTCAATCTATGACAGCATTCACTGTCCATGTCAAGCTGCACTATAATATTTACATATAAATGACTCCGCGATAAGCTGCTTGGTATCCGCCTACAGGGTAGATTCTAGTGGGTACTGTCCACCTAGCAAGGCATTTGCTTTACTGACAAATACTTAACCCCTTTTTATATTAAAAAAAACTGATCTGTGTCGTAAAAATTTCTGCACAGACCCGATATAACACTGTACAAGGGGCTTTAAAACAGGGCTAAGAATATTGATCAAGAACCAAGTACAAACATTTCTTGAGCAATAGAAAATAATATGAAATGATGTCTTGATGCATTCACAACCATTTCGCAACAATTTTCACCCCTACAGAAGCGTACTTGCACTTCACAGTAAATAACTTGAGTTGTTTATCAGTGAAACAAAAACATTCTTACTATAAAAATATGAAGCTTTAGAGCAGCTGCTTTTGTTTTCATAAGGATCAAGGAAATATGCTCAAGTCAGCGATCGCAGGCTACCCAATACCCAAAGCTATTCTGACTTTGCAGGAATGGGCTCAGGCAACATATTGCAGTTCAATCAGCAACTGCTTCACTCATATGGCAAATATTAGAGAAGGATCTTCGGCAACAATACATCTCTACAAGTCCACTATTTTTTTTCCATTCTGTCTTACACATGCAATTCATCTGTAAGCAGTATTTAAACACTTCTCTGTCCCTGCTCTTTGCGCTCCACTGCCCCCCCCCCACCCCATTATGTTTACATTCTAGTCCTTGATAAAAAAAAATCATATTTGGTTTCCAGAGGATATTTAACTGAGAATGCAATCTCTCTAAGGAGGGTTTATACAGGGGGTTGGGCCAGATTCAGTTCATGTGGCAGACAGTATTAAATTGCCAGGCTGACACGTTTTCTCTTCTGACATAAAACAACACAATATTCATCATTATTTCTGGCCGACAAGACATGAATCTCCTATTTGCATCTCAAGACAAGAGGTGAGAATATTTAGTTCATAATACAACTAGGAGAAAATTACAGGTCTCCTTTAATGCCATTCAGCTGAAAATACACAAGAAATGAAGCTCAAAATTAAAAATGCAAGAAGTGTGTCATGTTGACTGCACATATTTACCAGTTTTTAATCCAACACACTGCTATTACTGTTTCAGCAATAGAGAGAAAAAAAATGGAGAGGACAATCTGATCAAAAGAAACCTGATTTATACAAATGATGGTAAATATTCAATGAATAAGAATGGTCTTTATTTGTTGAATTTAGTCTAATCTGAACATACAAATGCAGTCTCCAAGGAAAAGTCACCTTGAATCATAGAATGGTTATGGCACAGGAGGCAATTCGGCCCATCGCGCCTGCGCCAGCTCCCTGCAAGAACAATCCAGCTGGTCCCACTTCCCCGATCTCTCCCCGTAGCCCTACAAATTTTTCTCTTTCAGGTACCTATCCAACTCCTTTTTGAAAGCCATATTTGACCCTGCTTCCATCTCCCTTCCAGGCAGTGTATTCCAGGTCCTAACCACTCGCTGCGTAAAAAAGTTTTTCCTCATGTCACCTTTGGTTCCTTTGCCAATCACCTTAAACCTGTGTTCTCTGGTTCTTGACCCTTCCGCCAATGGGAACAGTTTTTCTTCATTTACTTTGTCTAGACCCTTCATGATTTTGAACACCTCTATCAAATCTCCTCTCAACCTGCTCTGCTCTACGGAGAACAATCCCAGCTTTTCCAATCTATCCATGTAATTGAGGTCCCTCATCCCTGGAACCATTCGAGTAAATTCTGCACCCTCTCTAAGGCCTTCACATCCTTCCTAAAGAGCGGTGCCCAGAATTGGACACAACACTCCAATTGTGGCCGAACTAGTGTTTTATAAAGGTTCAACATAACATCCTCGCTTTTGTACTCTATGCCTCCATTTATAAAGCCTGGGATCCCGTATGCTTTCTTAACCGCTTTCCCAACCTGTCCTGCCGCCTTCGACGACCTGTGTACATATACCCCTAGATCTCTTGGTTCCTGTACTCCCTTTAGAATTGTACCTTTTAGTTTATACTGTCTCTGCTTGTTCCTCCTACCAAAACGTATCACCTCACACTTCTCAGCATTAAATTTCATCTGCCATGTGTCTGCCCATTCCGCCAGCCTGTCTATATCCTCTTGAAGTCTATCACTATCCTCCTCACTGTTTACTGCACTTCCAAGTTTTGTGTCATCTGCAAATTTTGAAATTGTACCCTGTACACCCAAGTCCAAGTCATTAATATATATCAAGAAAAGCAGTGGTCCCAGCACCGACCCCTGGGGAACACCACTGCATTCCTTCCTCCAGTCTGAAAAACAGCCGTTCACCACTACTCTCTATTTCCTGTCAATTAGCCAATTTTGTTTCCATGTTGCCACTGCCCCTTTTATTCCATGGGCTTCAATTTTATTGACAAGCCTATTATGTGGCACTTTATCAAAATCTTTTTGGAAGTCCATATATACATCAACCAGATTGCCCTCATCGCCCCTCTCTGTTATCTTGTCAAAAAACTCAATCAAGTTGGTTAAAACAATTTGCCTTTAACAAATCCGTGTTGCCCTTCCCTTATTAATCCACACTTGTCCAAGTGACTATTAATTTTGTCCCGGATTATTGTTCCGAAAAGCTTCCCCACCACCGAGGTTAAAATGACTGGGCCTCATTTTGTACCTGCTCCGATGCTCCGCCCCCCCAGGTCTATCGCAGGTCCACGCTCGCTCTGGACTCCGGATTCCCGATAGTCAGGGCATAGTCACTAAGAATCACACACCATAAAGAACCAATAATACTCCATTCCCCCACCCCACCCAGCTGTATGCTTCCTTTGAAATTTGTTCTCATGACGTGGGCAACACTGACAAGGCCGCATTTATTACCCATCGCTAAGTAATTCTTTGTACAACTGAATGGCTTATTAGGTCGTTTCCGAGTGCCTCATCGTCAACCAAGTAATATGGGACTGCACTCAAGTGTGGGCTAGACCATGTAGAAGTGACAGGCTCCCTTTGCTGAACAATGTCAGTGAACCATCTGGTTATCGAACCGGTTGGGTTTTTCATGACAATCCAGCAGCTGTCATGCTAATTACAAATTGCCCACAAATTACCAGATTTATTGAATTCAATTGACATTTGAAGTCAGACCTCTATTACTAGTCCAGTACCATAGCCACACACCAACTGGACCCAATCTTGGACAGATGGTTCGAAAGTAATGCAACAATTGTGAAATCGAGGCTAATTGTGGACAGGTCAAGTTGGCCATTATTGACGTACACGTGAAAGTTAATTCCATGTTTACCAATAATGTTGTCAAGCACAACTTATAGATGAGCAGAACGAGGGAGCCAAGGATGGAAGTATGGGGCACATCAGAGGCGACAGTGCAGGTTAGGGAGCAGAAGATGTTGCAAAAGATATGCTGGAATCAAAACAGATAGTAATGGAACCATGAGAGAGTAGTCCAACAGAGTTGGACCATAGAGGAGAGATGATGAGGGTGGTGGGCTCAACCATGTTGAAGAAAATATCAACTTGCATTTATACAGCGCCTTTAACATAACAAAACATTAACCACACTGATGTCAACAAGGACGTGGAACAATAACAAAATACTGTCATATAGAATGTCGCTAGTGACTTTAAACAGGCAAGAAGTCAAATTGAAGGGATTCAAACAGAGTTGGCAGGAGCTGGGCACTAATGGCACACTGCAGAACCTGTGTGAGGAGGGAAAAGCTCAAGACAGGAAGATAGTTCGACAGTGTGGAAGCACTGAGGTTCAGCTTTTTACAGAGCGGAGTGATTATGACAATTTTTGAACTGGGGAAACAATGCTCGAGTAGAGTAAGCCATTGATATCATATCTGCAGTGGGTATTTTTCTCCATATGAACCAATCAGTTGAATCCCATTCACCTGCTCATTCCCCAGTCCTTTCAATATTCGTCTTTTTCAAATAATCATTTAATATCCCTTTAAAAGTTACGCATTCTGCTTGTGACAGAGGATTCCACATTCCAGCTAGTCTCTGTGTAAATAATTATTTTTCCAGCCTTCCCTTTAATTCTTCACGATTATCTTAAATTTACACCCTCTCGCAACTGTCTTGCTGACAAGCGAAAATGATCCATCCCAATTTACTTTCTCACAATCCTTCAGAATTGTAAAGGCCTGGACACACAAGTTGGCACAGAATATTGTTAAATTAATGCATTTTGGGAGAATCACTCCTACGAACAGTCACTCCCACCACGGATCTGGCACTCACTGTCTCTTGAAGCCAAGGTTGTTTGCAAGATAGCTTTCCAACAACTGAAGCCATCACTGAGCTTGGCACAAGCTTCACATCTTTTGAAATCTTATAATGTTAGAAGGCCGTGCCAGCAAATGTGGTGCATGTCAATTATTGGCAAGGACCCAGAAGGACAATGAATGAAAATCTTAAGAGCTGGCATCAACTGGAGGCTTAAGGTGAATGGACCGTAACTGAACCTAAGTGGGTGGCCTGAAGACTGCTCAGGACAAATACCAAGCAAGTCAACACTGAAACTTATGCAAACCAATCGTCAAATTTAGAAACTTTTTTTAAAAAAAAGTGTTAAGCAAAACATTGCCAACATTGTCACCTGTGGAAATCAAACTTCCTACAATGACAACAGCTAAAACATGGCATGCAATTCTTGGACAATGCTCTTGGTTCAGTTGCTGGAGACAATAGGTATTTGGCAAGGTAGACCAGACAGTCTCAGGTTCAATCCCCAGTCTGTGCTGAGATACCAAATCACGTGAGGAGTTGCAATAAGTGTGCTAAAACAGCCTCAAAGCCCAAGGCCTAGGTATGGCAAATATCAGCCCAAGTTCCTGTTCCTGATCAATATCAAATATCTGACCGGAAAGTCTGGCCTGCGGACAGCAGGTGAGGCAACGTCGGGCTCGACCTTGGTGCCCTCCCCAGTGGAATAATCCGCCCACAACTCACCGTCTCGGCTCACAGATAAAGAATGGTCACTTCGCTGAAGGGAGAGGAGAAAAGGGGCAAAAAAAATACACCACACCGTCTTCAGGCAACTTCGCCCATGTAGATGTTGAATTATTTTCTTCTGATGGGCACTGGTTGCAGAAAAAGTGATTTCGCTGCAACAATTGTTTTGTTCCTTCAACTGGGAGAGATTTTGGTCTCTCTCAATTGATACATTAGGAAGGGCAAGCTTCTTATAGGAAATAAATATTTAACTGCTTTCTCTCCTCGAGTAGGCATCACAGTGTTTGAGGACCATTGAGATCTGCCTAATATATTTATATGCAACACATTTTATGTATAAATATTTGTGTTCAACGCTTAACATACAAAAATATCATGCAGGGAAAGCTATCCTAACAATTCCTGTATTAGCCGTAGTTTGGAGTCGAAGCCAAAATGCTTCTCAAAAGAAATTCACACGATCACAGTTGAATGCACGTAACCTTTGTTCGAATGCAAGCATCTGTTCAAAGGTAAAATAAACCGTATAAAGTTACCAGCTCTGCTCTTGGCATTTGAACAACTGCCTCAACTTATTTGATTAAAATGCTGCAAAGCCAGGAAGCTTGCCACCGATTATTATGTGACAGCAAGGATTCTTCCATCATTGACGCCTGACTCTTCATTAGGTGTCTCTTTATTAAGTGACACCCAACACTATGAAAACTATTAACCACACACATGACTACTTTCACATCATTTAACAAGGCATTGCTGCTTTGCGAGGATATAGCTCTACTCTAAATAAGGCTAATTTCCAACAGTGCCATGCAAATTAGTGGGAAGGGCGGGGAGGGGGCGGGGTAGAATGAGGGAGATGCTAAATGTGCCTCAGTCAATGGTAATAATGAACTATTCAAATATTGAAGACTACTGCCATTAAATAGAATGATGAAGAGTAAAGCACTTCAGACACCGGCTCATCCTCGTATCAGAGAATCCTCTAAATGTCACTGTCTGAAACTGCATGCATTTGCCAATCACGTTTATGTCTGCAGAAGAAAATGAAGGCTAAAAGAAAGTCAATAAAAACCTTATTTGCATCAGAAAACAAATCAACCCAAGGGGGAAACACAGTAGTATAGTAGGCTCATAATTAGTTGCTTCAGTGGAACTGATTATTTTAGTATGGTCATTTCTTTTCATGCATGACCATTTAAATTCTATACAGACTGCAGCATACAAATCTCACCAAGTTGTAGATGTAGTATGCGGTACATGAAACTAAGCCAGTGTATGGTTATTACCAGTCTTGTTTATGTGTGCTCTCTCTGGGACATTTCTAGTCAGCATACTAATGAGTGAGGCATGAGGCAATTGCAAAAACATGCCCCAGTGCTTTACCAACTCTTCCCTCCCAAACTTTACAGCAAAATAAAATGACACTTTCATATTCACCCACATACTGATACGATATCCCCATAGGTAGTTGGATGTTTTGCAGCAGTATCTATGGCCTTCTGCAAGAACTAAAGCAGTAACATTTCCTGTACCGCATAAAATGAATGTCATCTCCGCTAAGTATCTTTCCTATTCACAGAAAACACATTGAAAACAGACTTAATTTTGAAGAGGAATAAATTTCACAGCAATGTCACCAGAATCATTCTATAATCTGTATATCAAGAAAGTTTGTGCCGGCCCCCCCGGTTCCTTCTGGCCCGCAGACTTCCCATGAATATTTGAGTTAGGAATGCCCAGGGAAAAATCTCCAAGAAAGACGGAGCCTATTTTTGAGCAGGTGCACTGAATCGGAGGAACGAGTTGGAGACGGTTCCAGTCGTGGAGACTGGCAAATCCAAAAAAAGTGTATATGGAGTAGAAGTCAGCAGTCGCTAATCTGGAATCGCAGCAGCAGGTTGAACCAATGGATGGGGATCAGAAGGACGACGATGCATGATTTGGTAGAAGCACAGCTAATTAATAACACCAGCCAATTATCACATTCTTTACTGATTGCGGTCAACAGCTCGCTGACATGTACGCACTTTCAAAAAGGCATTTTTCAGATTCACAGACCCACTAGATAAAACCCCTGTTGTATTTGCATCCAGCAGCTAATTTTAATTCCTTAACTTAAAAGAGACAATGCAATATCAATGTCCTACACAACAACAGAATACAAGATGAAGAATCATGGAATACAATTTTTATGCTCTTTGTGGTGCTGATCAAAATGGATACGCAATGTGGATTCACCCAAATCCAAGGATACAAATTGAGGTATGCTCTATTTTCAAACAGCAGGCTCATAAGTGGAGCTGGTACAGTAGTGGGTGCTCTTCTGAGTTTGGGGAAAAGGCATGCAGTTGGAACAGAATAGAGGAGCTTTACTCTGCATCTGGTTACATTATACCTGACCTGGGAATGCTTAATGCTTACAGTTACTTGAAATGGGAAGTGTTCCATTCCAAGTGCTAATATCCCTCAGGCTGATGAGCATAAAAGTTTAGGAAATAAATAAAACTATGTGGGACTGAGGGGTGCACGGGTTAAATACCTTTCACCTCGAGGAACAAGGTTATTTCCAGTCCAGTCTGGTGACATTAAAGTCTCTGCTACCTACGAGAGCAGTCTCAAACCAGTTCTCAGTGAGCGTGGACCCTCAACATACTGGCCCAATGTAACACTAATTGGCAATCTTAATCAGAATTTTTCAGTTCCCCACAATGACAAACTTAATGATTTCCTGGAGTGAAATTGCCACTGAAGCACACTCAACCTCAGCCAAATTACATAACCCATGCAGTTCAACCTATCAACCACTGATATACAATGGGCAAGCAGAAAATACATGTGAACTACCACTTTATGTAATCAATCAGGGCTGTACAATCCAGGCCATTCAGCAAAGCTCACCACCAAAATTTACCATGTATACTATGAATGTAATGTATGTCATGCATTGGAATCATAGTAACGAATATAAAAAAGTGTTAAACCATTTATATTTGCTTATACGCAATAACCCAAATACATAAATCATGGAGAGGTCGGGTGAGCATGGGAATTCATGTAAGCTTACACAAGGTAAAGTAGGAAAGGGCAAATACAAAGTTCTGCGTCAAGGGTAAGGTGAGCATTATTTGTAGTTCTGACGAAAGGTCTTCGACCTGAAATGTTAACTCTGTTTCTTTCTCCACAGATGCTGCCTGACTTGCTGAGCTTTTCCAGCATTTTCTGTTTTTTATTTCAGATTTCCAGCATCCATAGTATTTTGCTTTTGATTGTTTGTATTAGGTTCATTTTCAAAATAACCAGGTCGAGTGCATATTGCAACAGGATGTTGATTTCAGGTTTAATTTATGTTGATCACTGGTGTCTGAATTGGAGATGGATGCAGTTGCCTGCTCACTGGCACGATCTGTTTGAAATGGAAGTACTTCATTGCAGGTCAAGCTTGTTTGATATATTATTCAGAGCGATGACAAAAAATAAATCTTTAATAAATGACTGCTTCTAGACTGCATGTGGTTCATTTTTCTGTACTTTTATAATCTTCTCAATTTCTTATTCAATTCCTATTTAAATGATGTTTGGTTTCTGCATCAATGGCCACTTGTGGTAAAACATTCCATGTTTAAATAAACCTCTGTGGAAAAAAAAATCCTTTGAATTTTCCTTTTCATTCTTCTTGTGACCTGGAGTTTATGTTCCTTATTATCAATTCACGAACCCAGTGAGAACAAATTTGCGCTATTTACTCTCTCAAAGCCCGGAACATTCATCATTTAACAGATGGCAGATCTCAAATATGTACAGTGCAAGAGAGCAGACTTGAACCAATATATGTTTGGGTTACTTTGTTTACATTACTGTCGATTCTTTAACAGAATCTTTACCACCAATATTTGGCTTCTTCGAGTCAGGTTTGCTATCTACTTCACCTAAAGCAAATCAGCCCTCATGGAGCAAACCACAATTTTCCATCATGTTAACATTTGTCCTTCATTAACTCAGCCAATTATTTTTCTTCTGCCTGGAGGATGAAGTTCAAGACATTTTGTGTTTTCTCTGTAATTATGCCACATCCAATTCCATAACCTCATCTAAATATTTAGTAAATGATGATAGCCAAAATGACTTCGGGCAGGATTTTCCACAGAGTTGCTCCCACTCTGCTGATGTAACTTCATTGGCTGTGTAACAGAGAGCAGCAGAGCAGAAACAGCTCTGAGGAAACTCCTGGCCTTAATGTGGAAGTATTGAAAGTCCTAATTCTGAATGATGTTGAAACTGTACCTAAAAAACAGAAATTTGGAGTTAAAGTAATTTTAATGACATGTAAAACAAATAAATGTATGAATATGCTTCAAACTTCAAATCAGTAAAAAGCTTACTTTTGCAGTAGTGAAAAGAATCAATGGAGCATATCATGAAGCCTCAGGATAAAGTTTGAATCCACATTCCCCTTAATTTACATATATTTCAAGCTGCCCATATTAACAGGATTGCGAAGTAGGGTCTCAGTTTGCCGGGGCGGGGGGTGGGGGGGGGGGGGGAGGATTCATCAGAAGACAACATTAACAGTAGTCTGAGCCAATACAGCGAACCCGTTGTTTGTCATTTCTTGCAATTGACAGATCCACCATGTTGCACTTTCTTGTTCTGTTTTAATTTAATATTTGTTGCATTGGCATCTCCCTTTTTCCTCTACCAATATTATTTATTTATTCCACTTTTGTTGTCCATGGACTGCTCCTGTGTCTTTTCACCCCCTCTCTATTTGCACTTTCTTTTGTCCTTGCTAAATGACTGCATTATCTCACTAATGACACTTTATATCATCATACTGTTTTCTATTAGGCAAGTTTGCAACTCATTCAAGGCATTAACCGCTCTCTGTGATTGGTGTATCTGCTGACCCTCTACCCTTGTCCTTTTTTCAGTCTCTTAACCTGATGAAGGGGACAGAGCCCAAAACGTCATAACCTGTATTTTCTCTTTACACATACTGACTGGCCGGCTGTGTATTCCCAGCATTTTTTGTTTTTCTTTCATATTAACATGGTGTGGAGATGCCGGTGATGGACTGGGGTGGACAAATGTAAGGAATCGTACACCACCAGGTTATAGTCCAACAGTTTTATTTGAAAATCACAAGCTTTCGGAGATTATCTCCTTCGTCAGGTGAGTGATTGGAAGGTTCTTAAATCGCATATCTTGTATTAGGCTGGGAGACGATCACACCAATCAAAGGTGTCGTTGGTGGTCAGACAGGTTAGCTCACTCACCTGACGAAGGAGATAATCTCCGAAATCTTTCGGGTCTCTTTCTCTCTCTGGCTTTGTAATCTGACCCATTGTGTATTCAGTATACTGGGATGTACTGTTTTCCGTGGCTAACCTGTCTGAACACCAACGACACCTTTGATTGGTGTGATCGTGTCCCAGCCTCATCTAAGATATGCGATTTGAGAACCTTTCACTCACTCACCTGACGAAGGAGATAATCTCCTTGTGATTTTCAAATAAAACTGCTGGACTATAACCTGATGTGGAGATGCCGGTGATGGACTGGGGTTGACAATTGTAAACAATTTTACAACACCAAGTTATAGTCCAGCAATTTTATTTTAAATTCACAAGCTTTCGGAGGCTTCCCCCTTCGTCAGGTGAACGATGTGAAATGAGATCCTCGAAATGAAATCGCATTGTTGGACTATAACCTGGTGTTGTAAGATCCCTTACATTTCATATTAACAATTGTAAACAATTTTACAACACCAAGTTATAGTCCAACAAATTTATTTTAAATTCCACAAGCTTTCGGAGGCTTCCTCCTTCCTCAGGTGAATGGTGTGGAAATGAAATTTTCGAATCCTTCACATTTGAAAATCACAGAACAATGCCTGGTGATTACTGCCCGTTGCCAAGGCAATCACAGTGAGCAGACAGAAAGGTGTCACCTAAAAGGCCACCGAATATACAAACCCCCAAAAAAGAGAGAAGGAAGACAGTCAATGACCCGTTATATTAAAAACAGATAACATTTGTCCGCTGGTGGGGTTACGTGTAGTGTGACACGAACCCAAGATCCCGGTTGAGGCCGTCCTCATGGGTGCGGAACTTGGCTATCAATTTCTGCTCGACGATTTTGCGTTGTCGTGTGTCTCGAAGGCCGCCTTGGAGTACGCTTACCCGAAGATCGGTGGCTGAATGTCCATGACTGCTGAAGTGTTCCCCGACAGGGAGAGAACCCTCCTGTTTGGCGATTGTTGCGCGGTGTCCGTTCATCCGTTGTCGCAGCGTCTACGTGGTCTCGCCAATGTACCATGCTCTGGGGCATCCTTTCCTGCAACGTATGATGTAGACAACGTTGGCCGAGTCACAGGAGTATGAACCGTGCACCTGGTGGGTGGTGTCCTCTCGTGTGATGGTGGTATCTGTGTCGATGATCTGGCATGTCTTGCAGAGGTTACCGTGGCAGGGTTGTGTGGTGTCGTGGACGCTGTTCTCCTGAAAGCTGGGTAATTTGCTGCGAACGATGGTTTGTTTGAGGTTGGGTGGCTGTTTAAAGGCGAGTAATGGAGGTGTGGGGATGGCCATAGCGAGGTGTTCGTCATCACTGATGACATGTTGAAGGCTGCGGAGAACATGGCGTAGTTTCTCCGCTCCGGGGAAGTACTGGACGACGAAGGGTACTCTGTTGGTTGCGTCCCGTCTTCTGAGGAGGTCTACGCGATTTTTCGCTGTGGCCCGTTCGAGCAGGACTTCTTCACTGCACACGACAACGCAAAATCGTCGAGCAGAAATTGATAGCCAAGTTCCGCACCCATGAGGACGGCCTCAACCGGGATCTTGGGTTCGTGTCACACGACACGTAACCCCACCAGCGAACAAATGTTATCTGTTTTTAATATAACGGGTCACTGACTGTCTTCCTTCTCTCTCTCTCTCTCTCTCTCTCTCTTTTTTTGGGGGGTTGTATATTCGGTGGCCTTTTAGGTGACACCTTTCTGTCTGCTCACTGTGATTGCCTTGGCAACGAGCAGTAATCACCAGGCATTGTTCTGTGATTTTCAAATGTGAAGGATTCGAAAATTTCATTTCCACACCATTCACCTGAGGAAGGAGGAAGCCTCCGAAAGCTTGTGGAATTTAAAATAAATTTGTTGGACTATAACTTGGTGTTGTAAAATTGTTTACAATTGTCAACCCCAGTCCATCACCGGCATCTCCACATCTTCATATTAACAGATCTTGGTGTTCTGATTTAGGATTTATCCAACAATAAGGCCACCGAACTAAAAATCATGCCTTACCAACCCTTCAGAGCCCCACAACTCAAAGCATGAGAAACCAACATATAAATAAACAAGTGCAGATAGGATTGGGCTGGCTGAGCCTTGAGAACTCACCGCCAAAGCTCCTGGGCCACGTGGCCTAAGGACAACAGGTTGGAGCCCCTTCCCTTCTTCCACTCTCACCCTCATTGCCATCAGTGGCATTTAGTTAAAGAACAAATCTTGCACTTATATAGCATCTTTCACATATCTTTAGGATGTCCCAAAGCCCACCACAGCCAATGAATTACTTTTGAAATGTAATCACTGTTGTTCTGCAGGCAAACATGGCAGCCAATTTTCCACAGCAAGGCTCCACAAACTGCAATGAGATAAATGACAACTTAGGGTCCGAGACCGCCGATGCCTCAAATTTAAAATTCTTATCCTTGTGTTCAGATCCTCTCATGGCCTCGCCCTTCCCAACCTCGAAATTCCTCCTGTCCTACAGCCCCGTCCTGAACTCTCCATTCCTCTGATGCATCCACCCTGCTTTCACCTCACCACTGGCAGCCAGGCCTTCTACCAACCAGGTCCCGCACTCTGGAATTTCCTCCATGAACCACTATGCCTCTCTATCTCTCTCCCCCCCCCCCCTCCCTCCCCCACCGCCTTCAAGGCCTTTATTAAATCCCACCTCTGAGCAAGCTTTAAGTCGTCACCACCACCACCACCCCCCATCGCCTTCTTTGGTTCAGCAACCATTTTTTTCTGATTACGACTCTTTAAAGCGCCTTCGGACATTTTCCTCCATTAAAGGCACTGTACAGATCCAAGTTGTTAATCTGCTTTAGTGGTGTTGATTGAACATTGGCCTGAACACTGGGAAAACTCCCCTCCCCTTCTTTGAATAGTGCAATTGGATCTTTTATGTTCACTTGAACAGGCAAAGGGGCCTCCATTAAACATTTCATCAAAAGACAATCAGCACTCCTTTATGTATTCAAGTCCTGGAGTGGGGCTTGAACCCATGACCTTATGACTCAGAAGCGAGAATGTGAACCGTGAGCGAAGAATTTTTAACTGCTGACTTGCTCAATAATGTTTGCACAGAGAAGCAAGCAACATTTTCAGGATGGATTTTTTTTTCAAACTGCAGCTTCTGAAGTATCTTTTAAAGGGGATAGGGAAAAGAAGAATGAAGAAATGGAAGAAAGCAAGAAACTCAGATGCAAAGAATCCCTACAGTAAAGCCTGGAAACAGCAGGACTTCTATTAACCCCAATTACTTTTGATCTAACAAACCAGATTTGCAGTTGATTAAAAGGAATAACTGCAAACTAGTCAAGCAAGACAGAATGAGGGTCTACTGTACAAGCAGACTCAAGTTGTAAGGAGTACCTTTACAAAGATCAGTTACTACCTAGCCCAGACCAGAGAAATGAACTGATTTGTCTAACTTTTAAGGATGTTTAATCTGTTACAGTGTAATCTTTACTCACTTACATAGAATGTACAGCACAGAAACAGGCCATTCGGCCCAACAGGATGCATCGCAGCAACTCGCCAAGGCTTCTTCAACAGCACCTCCCAAACCCGCAACCTCTACCACCTAGAAGGACAAGAGCAGCAGGCACATGGGAACAACACCACCTGCACGTTCCCCTCCAAGTCACACACCATCCCGACTTGGAAATATATCGCCGTTCCTTCATCGTCGCTGGGTCAAAATCCTGGAACTCCCTTCCCAACAGCACTATGGGAGAACCTTCACCACACGGACTGCAGCGGTTTAAGAAGACAGCTCACCACCACCTTCGCAAGGGCAATTAGGGAGGGGCAATAAATGCTGGCCTCGCCAGCAATGCCCACATCTCATGAACAAATAAAGAACAGGTCCATGCTGGTGCTTATGCTCCAAATATGCTGCCTCCCACCCTTCTTCATCTAACTCCATCAACATATCCTTCTGTTCCTTTCTCCCTTATGTGTTTATCTAGCTTCAACTTAAATGCATCTATGCTATTCGCCTCAACAACTACTTGTGGTAGCAAGTTCCACATTCTAACCACTCTCTCGGTAAAGAAGTTTCTCCTGAATTTCCTATTGGATTTATTACTCACTATCTTATATTTATGGCCCGAGTTCTGGTCTCTCCCTCAAGTGGAAACATCTTCTCTACGTCAACCATATCAAACCCTTTCATAATCTTAAAAGACCACTATCAACTCACCCCCTCAGTCTTCACTTTTCTAGAAAAAGAGCCCCAGCCTGCTCAATCTTTCCTGATACAGAAAACCTCTCAGTTCTGGTATCCTCCTTGCAAATCTTTTTTGCACCTTCTCCAGTGACTTTATATCCTTTCTATAATATGGAGACCAGAACTGCTCACAGTACTCCAAGGTTCTATACAAATCTGACACAACTTCCCTGCTTTTCCATTCCATCCCCCCAGAAATGAACCCCAGTACTTTGTTTGCTTTTTTCTTAAATGGCCTGATTAACCTGTATCGCTACTTTTAGTGATTTGTGTATCTGTACCCCCGGATCCCTCTGCTCCTCTACCCCATTTAGACTCTTATTTTCCAAGGAGTATGTGGCCTCCTTATTCTTCCTACCAAAATGTAACACCTTACATTTGTGTGTATCGAATTTCATTTACCAATTACACGGCGATTCTGCAAGTTTATTAACGTCCTCCTCAGTATTAACTACACCCTCGAATTTGGAATCATCCGCCAATTTTGAAATTATACTTCCAGTTCGAGTGTTCAAATTATTTATATAAATGGCGAACAACAGTGGTCCCAGCACCGATCCTTGTGGAACACTGCTTCCCATCTTTTTCCAGTCTGAATAACTACCTTTAACCCTGACTCTCTGCTTTCTGTTTTGTAGTCAGCTTGCTATCCATTCTGCTACTTACCCCAACTCCACATTCTCTGACCTTAGTCATGAGTCTACTATGCAGTACCTTATCGGAGGCCTTTTGAAAATCCAAATATATCACATACACAGCATTACCCTTGACTAACCTTTCTGTTACTTCTTCAAAGAATTCAACAAGGTTGGTCAAGCATGACCTTCCCTTTTGAAGTCCATGCTGACTATTCGTTATTATATTTTCAGTTTCTAGATGTTTTTCGACTGCATCTGAGTCAGGATTCCATTACCTTTCCTACCACCGACGTTAAGCTAACTTTAGTTCCCCGGACTGGTACAATCTCCCTTTTTAAATATAGGAATCACATTGGCTGTTCGCACTATTCCCTTTTCTAATGAATTTTTATATATATGCAATAGTGCCTCTGCTATCTCTTCCCTAACTTCTTTTAATATGCCTAGATGCAATCCTTCTGGATCAGAGGTTGATTAGTTTATCAATAATCTCTCCCCTTTCTGTCTTAAATGCCTTTATATCCTCTTTGATCTCTTCTTCTGATGTCATGCACACCATGTTAATTTCACTGGTAAATACTGAGTCAAAACACTCTTATCATTGACGCTTTATAAGGATTCCAAAATCACTTATTTCCAATTTACTATACTTCAAAACCCTTCACTACAATCAAATAAAACCCACATTTTTGTTCGTCCACTTATGTTATTTGTCCGGCCTCCCAGAAATGTCTGCTCCTCCATTTCTGGCCTCTTGCATACCTACCTCCTTCAGCCCACCATTGGTAGTCATACCTTCAGTAGTCGAGGCACCACGCTCTGGAAATCCCTCCATAAACCCATCCATCCACCTATCCTCCTCAAAATCTACCTCTTTGATCAAGCTGTTGGTCACCCCTCCTAATATCTTAGGCTCATCGCGGCTCTGTGAAGTGCCTTGGACGATCTTCTATATTTAAGGCACTGTATAAATGCAAGTTGTTGTCATGCCAACAAAATTTATCCTTTTGAAATGGACAGTATACCTGCTGAGTGGGCTGCCTAGAAAAAGAGCGCACAGACGGGGCCCCAGTTTAACATACCATCTGAAAGACAGCACTTCTGACAGTGCATCACTCCCTCAGTATTGCACTGAAATGATGACTATAAATTGTATGCTGAAATCTGTGGAGTGGGGCCTGAACCCAAGCCCATCCAACTCAGAGGCGAGTGTGCTGCTTCTGGACCAAGGCCGGCACCTGAATTCATCGAATTTAAAATTCTCAACCTCCTGTTTAACTCCCTTCATGGCCTCACCCCTCCCATCTCTGGTACCTCCTCCAGCCCGACAGCCCCCGCCCTCCAGAACGCTGCGTTCCTCCGACACTGGCCTCTTGTGCAGCCCCCTCCCTTAGCCCAACCACAGTGAAATTCCGTCTCGAAACTTCTCAGCCTCTCAACCTCCCTCTACTCCTTTAAAACCTTCCTTAAAACCCACCTCTTGGTCACCTATCCTATCATATTTTTTGCTCAGCATCTATTTTTGTCTGATTACGCCTCTGTGAAGCACCTTGAGACTTTTTTTTTACTTTAAAGGCCCTATATAAATGCAAGTTGTTGTTTTCATGCCTTTCAAGACAAACCATTTTACTTCAGAAAAATACATTTTGAATTTTGAAAGTTACATCAAAAATACAGCACAGAAACAGGCCATTCGGCCCCACGTGTCTATGCCGGCATTTATGAATCTTACTTCATCTAATCCGATCAGGATACCCTTCTGCTCCTTTCTCCCTCATGTGCTTATCTAGCTTCCCCTGAAATGTATCTATGCTATTTGCCTCAACTACTCCTTGTGGTAGCGTGTTTCACATTCTTACCACTCTTCGGGTAAAGAGGTTTCTCATGAATTCCCTATTGGATTTATCAGTGACTATTACATAGTTATGACCTCTAGTTTTGGACTCCCCAACAAATGGAAACATTATCTCCACGTCTTCACTACCATTAACGTAAAGACCTCTATCAGGTCACCCCTCAGCCTTCTCTTTTCTAGAGAAAAGAGCCTCAGATAAGGATATCCTCTCAGTTCTAGTATCATCCTTGTGAATCTTTTTTGCAAGTTCTACAATGTCTCTATATTCTTTTTATAATATGGAGACCTGAACTATGCACAATACTCCAAGTGTAGTCGAACCAAGTTTCTACACAAGTTTAAAATAACTTCTTTGCTTTTCAATTCTATCCCTCCAGAAATGAACCCTAGTGCTTGATTTGTCTTTTTTATGGCCTTATTAACCTGCATCGTCACTTTTAATGATGTGTATCTGTACCCCTTGCTTCTCTATCTCGTTTGGACTCATACTATCCATGCAGTATGTGGCCGCCTTATTCTTCCTAACAAAATGTACTACCTAGCACAAAGGAAGATGGTAGTGGTTGTTGGAGGCCAATCATCTCAGCCCCAGGGTATTGCTGCAGGAGTTCCTCAGGGCAGTGTCCTCGGCCCAACCATCTTCAGCTGCTTCATCAATGACCTTCCCTCCATCATAAGGTCAGAAATGGGGATGTTCGCTGATGACTGCACAGTGTTCAGTTCCATTCGCAACCCCTCAGATAATGAAGCAGTCCGAGCCCGCATGCAGCAAGACCTGGACAACATCCAGGCTTGGGCTCATAAGTGGCAAGTAACATTCGCGCCAGATAAGTGCCAGGCAATGACCATCTCCAACAAGAGAGAGTCTAACCACCTCCCCTTGACATTCAACGGCATGACATCGCCGAATCCCCCACCATCAACATCCTGGGGGTCACCATTGACCAGAAACTGAACTGGACCAGCCATATAAATACTGTGGCTACGAGAGCAGGTCAGAGGCTGGGTATTCTGCGGCGAGTGACTCACCTCCTGACTCCCCAAAGCCTTTCCACCATCTACAAGGCACAAGTCAGGAGTGTGATGGAATACTCTCCACTTGCCTGGATGAGTGCAGCTCCAACAACATTCAAGAAGCTCGACACCATCCAAGATAAAGCAGCCCGCTTGATTGGCACCCCATCCACCACCCTAAACATTCACTCCCTTCACCACCGGCGCACTGTGGCTGCAGTGTGCACCATCCACAGGATGCACTGCAGCAACTCGCCAAGGCTTCTTCGACAGCACCTCCCAAACCCGCGACCTCTACCACCTAGAAGGACAAGAGCAGCAGGTGCATGGGAACAACACCACCTGCACGTTCCCCTCCAAGTCACACACCATCCCGACTTGGAAATATATCGCCGTTCCTTCATTGTCGCTGGGTCAAAATCCTGGAACTCCCTTCCTAACAGCACTGTGGGAGAACAGTCACCACATGGACTGCAGCGGTTCAAGAAGGCGGCTCACCACCACCTTCTCGAGGGCAATTAGGGATAGGCAATAAATGCTGGCTTTGCCAGCGACGCCCACATCCCGTGAACGAATAAAAATAAAACACTTATCTAAATTGCAATTCATTTGCCAATTACACTCATTCTGCAAGTTTATTAATGTCCTCTTGCATTTTGACACATTCTTCCCTTGTATTAGCGACACCCCCAATTTGGTGTCATCCGCAAATTTTGAAATTGTACTGCCGATTCTCGAATCCAAATCGTTAATGTAAATTGTGAACAACAGTGGTCCCAGCACCGAACTCTGTGGAACCCCACTTCCCACCTTTTGCTAGTCTGAGTCGCTACCCTTAACCCCTACTCTGTGTCTTCTGTTTTGTAGCCAACTTGCTATCCATTCTGCTAACTGGGGTATGGTAGCATAGTGGTTATGTTATTGGACTAGTAATCCGGAGACAGGAGTTCAAATCCCTCCACGGCAGCTGGGGAATTTAAATTCAGTTAATAAAATACAATCTGGAATGGTTTAATGGTTCACTAATGCCCTTTAGGGAAGGAAACCTGCCATCCTTACCTGGTCTGGCCTACATGTGACTCCAGACCCACAGCAATGTGGTTGATTTTTAATCGCCCTCTGAAATGGCATAGCAAGACACTTAATTGTCAAGAAGGTGGCTCACCACCAAGGGCAATTAGGGATGGGCAATAAATGCTGGACTTGCCAGCAACACCCACATCCCACAAATGAATAAAAAAAACAATAAACTGTCCCCCGTCTCCACATGCTCTGACCTTAGCCATGAGTCTACAATGCGGTACCATAACAAAGGCCTTTTGAAAATCCAAATATATTACATCTACTACGTTACCTTTGTCTACTCTTCGTTACTTCTTCAAAGAATTCAATAAGGTTGGTCAAGCATGACTTTCCCTTCTGAAATCTGTGCTGACTGTTCTTTATTATATTTTCGTCCCCTAGATGTCTTTCTATTACGTCTTTGAGCAAAGATTCAGTATCTTTCCTGCCACTGATGTTAAGCTAACAGGTCTATCGTTACCTGGACTTGTTCTATCTCCCTTTTTAAATATAGGAATAAAATTAATTGTCCGCCAGTCCTCTGGCACTATTCCCTTTTCCAGTGAATTTTTATATAGATGTGATAGTGCCTCTGCTACCTCGTCCCTAACTTCCTTTATTATTTGCAGATGCAATCCATCCGGTCGAGGGGTCTTATCGTCCCTAAGTTCGATTAGCTTTTCAATTATCACCCCTCCTTTCTACCTTCATTTTTTAATTGTAAACAATTTTACAACACCAAGTTATAGTCCAGCAATTTTATTTTAAATTCACAAGCTTTCGGAGATTTTCTCCTTCCTCAGGCAAATGTCCGAAAGCTTGTGAATTTAAAATAAAATTGCTGGACTATAACTTGGTGTTGTAAAATTGTTTACAATTGTCAACCCCAGTCCATCACCGGCATCTCCACTTCATTTTTTAAAATATCTTTTCCGAGCTCTTCTCCTAATGTCCTGCCCACCTTATAAGTCTACCTGGTACACGATGCTCTTGTACTACCTGATACAAAATCATCTACAAGATGTAATGCAGCAACTAAACAAAGGTCCTTCGACAGCACCTCCCAAACCCGCAACCTCTGCTACCTGGAAGGACGATGCCAGCAGGTGCATGGGATCACCACCATCTGCACGTTCCCCTCCAAGACTCTCACCATCCCAACTTGGAAATATAGCGCCATTCCTTCATTGTTGCTGGGTCAAAATCCTGGAACTCCCTACCTAACAGCACTGTGGGAGAACCATCACCACACGGACTGCGGCAGTTCAAGGCGGCGGCTCACCACCACCTTCTCAAGGGCAATTAGGAATGGGCATAAATGCAGGCCTTGCCAGAGATGCCCACATCCCATGAATGAATTTTTAAAAAGTGGCAAAGTAACTATTCAATATTTCTGCCATTTTGCTGTCACTATCTTTGAGTTTATCGTGTGCATCCCTTAATGGCCCTGTTCTGATTTTTCTTTGTTATTTGTGACTGTAGAATACTTTATTTCTTTTTATATTCCTCGATAATTTAATCTCAAAGTTCCTCTTCGCTTTTCTAATTCATTTTTGACTTCTTTGCTAACCTCTTCGTATTCCCTTTTGTCATCCTCTCCTTTACTGTTTATGTACTTAGAGTTTGCCTTTTTTTTAAAAAAAAGTTTCAATTTTACCCTCGTCTCTTTATTCATCCCTGGTGTTTCATTATTGGCTTGTTTGTTCTAACTTTTTCATGGGATATTCTTCTCCTGAACTCTATTGATCACCGTTTTAAATATTACCCACCGCAGTTTTATTTCTTTGTCTGTCAAAATTTTTTTCCAGTTTACCTTCCCTACTTCCATTCTCAACCTGTCAAACTTAGCTTGTTTCCAATCTATTACATTGGTCTTGGTCTTACTTATGTATTTCTGAATAATTATTTTAAACCTTATTATGTTATGATTGCTATTGCCTAGATGTTCCCTTACGTTTACTTTTCATATCTGTCTGGTTCATTTCCCATTACTAGATCTGGCAGTGATTCCTCTCTCGTTGGGCTTCTCACATACTGGGTATGAAAGGAGTCATGCACACACACTTAAAAACTCGATTCCCTTTTTTCCTACCTCTTGCCAGTTTATTTGGGGGTAGTTGAAATCCCCCATGATTATTATTTAACTTTTTTTTTACTCATTTCATATATTTGTTGACATATTTCATCTTCAACATCCCTTCCACTAGTAGGTGGTCTGTAAAATATACCTATTAACATGATCGATCCCTTCTTATCCTTCGTCTCAATCCATATGGATTCTGTTTCTACCTTAATGTTACTTATATCCTTTTTTCTATTGCTACTATGGTGTTGCTAATTAGTACAGCTACCCACGCCCCCCCTTCCTTCCATATCCTTTCTAAATACATTATATCCTGCAATATTTAACTGCCAGTCCTGTTCCTTAGGTAACCATGCTTCAGTTATCCCAACCACACCTGGCTGCTCGCTATGAATTATTGCCTCCAGTTCAGCCGTTTTGTCTCGGATGCTGTGCACATTGCTATACAGGCAATTTAATTTGTTTTTGTCATTGTTCCCCTCCCTTTGTTTTTAAACAGTCATTTTTACTTATGTCCTATAACTATTTGTTCCCTGACTATTTATGTTACCCTTATTCCTTAACTTGATTTGACCTTTACTCTCATTTCCTACTTTTTTCTCCAGACTTATGTTATCTTCACCAGATCCCTTCCCCGTCTTACTAATTTAATGTCCTATCGACAGCACTATTTATCCTTTCCGCTAGGACACTGGTCCCATTCGGATTCAGGTGGAGCCCGTCCCAGCGGTTCAGCTCCTTCCTGTCCCAGTACTGGTGCTGTCAGGCATGTTCCCTTTTCAAAAATAAAGAATATGCATTTATATAACAACTTGCATTTATATACTGCCTTTAACGTAATAAAATGTCCCAAGGCACCTCACAGGAAAGTCAAACAAAATTTGACACTGAGCCACATAAAAAGATATTAGATATAAAAACAGAAAATGCTGGAGAAGCTCAGCAAGTGAGGCAGCATCCGTGAAGAAAAAAAGAGCTAACATTTCAGGTCAAAGACCTTTCGTCAAAACTGGAAGATGTTAAAAGAGTTAAAGTTTTTAAGCAAGAACAGAGCCAGGGAAAGGGAGGAAGGAAGGGAGGGGAGGGGAGGAAAGAAGTAAAGGGAAGGTCTGTGATAGGGTAAAGGGCATGAGTGATTAAATGACAAAAGGGATGATGGTTCAAGGCAAGGAGGGTGGTAATGGGACAGGTTAAGAGACAAAAGATTGGTCAGGAGTAGCTGTAAATAGCAGCAGCAACACTGACTGTCCGAAAAAATGGGAACGGTGGTTATGATCTGAAGTTATTGAAATCAACGTAGAGTCCGGAGGGTTGTAAAGTGCCTAAAAAGATGGAGGCGCTGTTCCTCAAGCTTACATTGAGCTTCATTGCAACAGTTTAAGAGGTCAGAATGGGAGTGGGACAGGGAATTAAAATGGCAAGCAACTGGCAGGTCAGGGTCACACTCGCTGACTGAGCGGAGGTGTTCAGCAAAGCGATCACCCTGTCTGCATTTGGTCTCCCCAATGTGGAGGAGACCATATTGTGAGCAGCGAATACAGTATACTAAATTGAAAGTAGTACACGTAAACCGCTGTTTCACCTGGAAGGAGTGTTTGGGATTCTGGAGGGTGGGAAGGGAGGAGGTGAAGGGGCAGGTGTTGCATCTCCTGCGCTCACACGGGAAGGTGCAGTAGGGAGGAGAGCGGGTGTTGGGAGTGATGGAAGAGTGGACCAGGGTGTCGCGGAGGAGCGGTCCCTTCAGAATGCTGGGAGGGGAGGGGAAGATGTGTTTGGTGGTGGGATTGAGCTAATATTAGGGCAGGTGACCAAAAGCTTGGTCAAAGAGATAGGTTTTAAGGAGTATCTTAAAAGGAGGAGAGGTTTGGGGGAGGAATTCCAGAGCTTCAGGCCTAGGCAGCTGAAGGCATGGCCGCTAATGGTGGAGCAATCAAAATCGGGGATGCGCAAGAGGCAAGAACTGTGCCTTTCACATCCAAAGGGGATCCCCAAAGAACTTTTATAGCTAATTAACTACTTTTTAAGGTGCAGCCACTGTTGTGTTGGTAAACTCGGCAACCAATTTGCTTACAGCAAGGTGGCACAAACAGCGATAACATGAACGGCCAGTTAATCAGTTTGTTGGTGGTACTGGTTGAGGGATAAATGCTGGCCAGGACACCAAGGGTCTCTCCTGCTCTTCTTTAAATAATGCCATGGGATTTTTACATTCACTCGAGTAGGGGCAGATGGGGACCTTGGTTTAACATCTTATCTTAAATACAGCACCTCTGACGATGGAGCACTCCCTCTGTACTGCAGTGTCAATCTAGATTATGTGCTCAGGTTCTCGAGCTGGGCTTGAACGTACATCCTCCTGACTCAGAAGCGAGATTGTTAACACTGAGCCCAGGCTGACAATTTTGAAGCATAATCTCTTCAAAAATGCAATAATTTTTAATGAGCAGTTCATCCACTCAGTTTTAATTATTTTACTACGTTAAAGGCACTATATAAATACAAGTTGTTCTGTTGATTTGACATTGAATTCACCCACCCTAATTTACACTTCCTTCTCAGTACTTGCGCTATTTCTCAATCCTTCAATCTGTTTGGTTAAGGAGATACCTTATTGGTTGCCCTGTTCGCTCAGGTCCCAGACGCCCCGTTTCCCTCGCTGCGCCATTATCAGCTTGCTCTCAGCAACCTGCCACCAATTTTTTTTTAAATCTAAATGTGCAAGGGCAAATGTTAGATGCCCTGCTGCAGCAAAATCTGGGCCATTATCTCTCAATCAGCACGTATAAAAAATAGTAACCAACGGTTTGGTTCTAATTTGAGTTTATTCAGGTCAACAAAAAGAACAGCCTTCAGTTACAATTTTGCTCAATAAGGCACTCAGATTTACACAGATTTGTTTCTCAATTGCAAAACTATGGTTAATATAACTTGGTTTACTTTTCAGTCATCAATTGTTTCCCCAATAAAACTAGTGATTATGTGGCAACTAAGGTATGATATATAGCATTCATACATCATTAATATGAAGTACATCGGTATTGGTGCCAGTCACAACGATGTTGCTGTCAATTTTTCATACCCACTGACAAGATTCTAATATAAAAAAAATCTAGGAATCTAGCTTAAGGGGTTTCAAGCGAGACTTTTATCTCTCGTTTCAGATAAAGGTAAGAAACAACTTCCTGTTTATGGTGTCATCTGAACCCAAAAATTAGAAAGTAACTTTTAAGTTATTCCCAGGTTTCTATTCTTTGTCTTTAACCCACTATTGCATTAATCCCAATAGCCAACAGTACGTTATTGCATTACTTATCAACAGTACAGTTACAGTAGGAAACTGTTAAGCTTCATTGTTAGGTGCTAGCTTTGACTGTCTGAGTCCAAAGGTTGTGGGCTCAAACCCCACTCTAGAGACAAACATATAATCTAGGCTCACACTTCAGTGCAGTACTGAGGGAATGCCGTGCTGTCAGAGGTGCCGCCTTTCAGATGAGATGTTAAACTGAAGCCTTGTCTGCTTTCTTAGTTGAACGTAAAAGATTCCATGATGCTGTTCAAAGAGCAGCAGGGGAGTTCTCCTGTTTATCCGTCAAATATCACTAAAATAGATTGGCTCGTAACTTCTGATTTCTATTTGTGGGATCTTGCTGTGTGCAAATTTGCTACTGTTTTACCGACAAAACAAGTGACATACACTTGAAAGTACTTCATTGGCTGTGAAGCACTTTGAGATGTCCTGACTTATACAAGTGCAAGTTTGCTCTTTATTAAAAATGATATCCCATTTTCTAACATGGTATTTGCAATGGTTTTCATTAATTAGACACAGCGACTGCATATTTAAACTTCTGGCACAGAATTCAATTCCCACAAAAGAAATGGTAACAAAATGCTTCCTTTTAACTTTCAATTGATTAAAAGACATAGAAGCATTATATTTACCACAAGCCATGAAACAGTTCTCTGGTTTCCTGTACTACCAACCTCAATCACCACTATCAGTGCAAGACATCCGTCTCTGCAGCAGTCACATTTGAGAATGCTTATATCTGCCTAACAATGACCAATTCTGACCCAATGTTTCATTCAGTTCAGCTCTCTCGTAACAAAAGCCTGTTTTACATAGTAGGAGTCACACAAATAATTTATTTTTGAAGCAGTTCATTCATTCAACTGAGGACATTCATCTGGTACACATTTGTGCTTTCTTTTGCTGACAGTACGTACAATACCAAACCGCAAAATGGCAGAAAGCAGTGGTTAAAGTGGAATTTGTTGAGGTGTGTTGACCCCCTGCCCTGCATCATCTTTGACTCTGCAAACTTTGACCCAATGCCCATAAATGCAGGTATTCCAAATTCTCATTTGCCTCTTGGCTGATTTTATAATGGTGGTTTTAACCTGTTTGGAGTTACCTTTGGTGCTACGCAGTGCCCACCCATGTGTTGCATGTCAACATTAAAAGGCAGCCACAGTAGCTAAGGATTGTGACGAAAAAAAGCACAAACATAAAAGGTGGCGAAAATACAAATCTTCCCCCATAGATTGTGAACAATAAGCAATTCATTGGTTCATCTTGGTAATCGAGAAAAACTTCACCCCTACTGTGTTGGGAAGTCTCTGGTCCCAAGAATATAAAAACAGGGAGGTATTGCTGCAGTTATATAAGGTATTGGTGAGACCGCACCTGGAATACTGCATACAGTTTTGGTCTCCATACTTAAGAAAAGACATACTTGCTCTCGAGGCAGTACAAAGAAGGTTCACTCGGTTAATCCCGGGGATGAGGGGGCGGACATATGAGGAGAGGTTGAGTAGATTGGGACTCTACTCATTGGAGTTCAGAAGAATGAGAGGCGATCTTATTGAAACATATAAGATTGTGAAGGGTCTTGATCGGGTGGATGCAGTAAGGATGTTCCCAAAGATGGGTGAAACTAGAACTAGGGGGCATTATCTTAGAATAAGGGGCTGCTCTTTCAAAACTGAGATGAGGAGAAACTTCTTCACTCAGAGGGTGGTAGGTCTGTGGAATTTGCTGCCCCAGGAAGCTGTGGAAGCTACATCATTAGATAAATTTAAAACAGAAATAGACAGTTTCCTGGAAGTAAAGGGAATTAGGGGTTATGGGGAGCGGGCAGGAAATTGGACATGAAGCTGAGTTCGGATCGGTCAATGCCCTGTGGGTGGCGGAGAGGGCCCAGGGGCTATGTGGCCGGGTCCTGCTCCGACTTCTTGTGTTCTTTAGATTTGTGGTTGGGATCAGATCAGCCATGATCTTATTGAATGGCGGAGCAGGCTCGAGGGGCCGATTGGCCTACTCCTGCTCCAATTTCTTATGTTCTTATGTTCTTATGTTCAAGTGTTCGGCAAGGGCTGCTTGGCAGGCCTTCCCTCTGATTGAGTGCGCAGGGTGATTAAAAAAAGAGACAGACATAAGCAGTCAGTTAGATTTTAAACATAAAGCTGCGAGGGCAAGCTTTGCCCAGTTTCAGAAAGAGAATGCAGGAGGGCAATTAGTAATTATTTTAAGTCAAACAAGACAACCCACTGATGTGGAGAAGCATAGTGTGTGCATGATTTTCTATCATTATACAATTCAATTTGTACTGATTGAATTAAGATAATCTGATCTGTTGCTCTGTACATTCACTTGCTGTGAAATACAGCAGCATAACGATCCATAGCTGGTCTCATCTTTCCAAGTGTCCTCTGCCTTCAAAAACACTGAAGTGCACATGATGACATGTGAAAGACACAAAATTCAGTTTGCATGTCAAGAGAGATAAACTGTTACATCTCCTGGGTTACACAATCATAGTAGTAGATGCTGGCCAGTAAGAGTCAACTCCAGCATTTCAGAGGTTTGTACTTTAAGTAGGTCATGTTTAGCGGAAACCAGGTTACCTTACAAAGTTTTTGGATTTTCAATGCTCCCATTCAGTTTTCTCAGATCAGCCTTCAATGCTTCCACAGTCTAATCTAGATCATCGACGACATTTTCTTTCTATGGACCCACGGTGAGGAATCACTAAAGAGACTACACGATAACATCAACAAGTTCCATCCCACCATCAAGCTCACCATGGACTACTCCTCAGAATCAGTTTCTTTCTTGGACACACGAATCTCCATCAAAGACGGGCACCTCAGCACCTCACTCTACCGCAAGCCCACGGACAACCTCACGATGCTCCACTTTTCCAGCTTCCACCCTAACCACGTCAAAGAGGCCATCCCCTATGGACAGGCCCTGCGAATACATAGGGTCTGCTCAGACGAGGAGGAACGCGATGGACACCTACAGACGCTGAAAGACGCCCTAGTAAGAACGGGATATGACGCTCGACTCATCGATCGACAGTTCCGACGGGCCACAGCGAAAAATCGCGTAGACCTCCTCAGAAGACTATCACGGGACGCAACCAACAGATTACCCTTCGTCGTCCAGTACTTCCCCGGAGCGGAGAAACTACGCCATGTTCTCCGCAGCCTTCAACATGTCATCAATGACGACGAACACCTCGCTATGGCCATCCCCACACCTCCACTACTCGCCTTTAAACAGCCACCCAACCTCAAACAAACCATCGTTCGCAGCAAATTACCCAGCTTTCAGGAGAACAGCGTCCACGACACCACACAACCCTGCCACGGTAACCTCTGCAAGACATGCCAGATCATCGACACAGATACCACCATCACACGAGAGGACACCACCCACCAGGTGCACGGTTCATACTCCTGTGACTCGGCCAACGTTGTCTACCTCATACATTGCAGGAAAGGATGCCCCAGAGCATGGTACATTGGCGAGACCATGCAGACGCTGCGACAACGGATGAACGGACACTGCGCAACAATCGCCAAACAGGAGGGTTCTCTCCCTGTCGGGGAACACTTCAGCAGTCATGGACATTCAGCCACCGACCTTCGGGTCAGCGTACTCCAAGGCGGCCTTCGAGAAACACGACAACGCAAAATCGTCGAGCAGAAATTGATAGCCAAGTTCCGCACCCATGAGGACGGCCTCAACCGGGATCTTGGGTTCATGTCACACTACACGTAAATCACCAGCGAACAAATGTTATCTGTTTTTAATATAACGGGTCATTGACTGTCTTCCTTCTCTCTTTTTTTTTGGGGGGTTGTATATTCGGTGGCCTTTTAGGTGACACCTTTCTGTCTGCTCACTGTGATTGCCTTGGCAACGGGCAGTAATCACCAGGCATTGTTCTGTGATTTTCAAATGCGAAGGATTCGAAAATTTCATTTCCACACCGTTCACTTGAGGAAGGAGGAAGCCTCCGAAAGCTTGTGGAATTTAAAATAAAATTGTTGGACTATAACTTGGTGTTGTAAAATTGTTTACAATTGTCAACCCCAGTCCATCACCGGCATCTCCACATCATAATCTAGATCAGTAACTTTTTATAGTTTTCAAACGAAACATTTGGTCTGCTTGAACTTTTTCCCATAAGTGATTCAGAGCTTGTTCTTGTCTGACCTTTTCACGCAATATTTTTATCTTGAAATCTGGTACTTTTTTTACCCTGACAGAACAGCAGACAAAGAAATACAGCATGCTTCCCACTTCAATCACCTCGGAGTCAGAGGTTGTGGGTTCAAGACCCACTCCAGAGACTTGAGCCTTAAATCTTGGCTGAAACTTCAGTGCAGTACTGAGGGAATGCTGCACTGTCGGAGATGCAGTCTTTTGGAGGTAAAAGATTCCTTGGCATCATTCGAAGAGCAGGGGAGTTCGCCCCAGTGCCCTGGCCAATATTTATCCCTCAACCAACATCCTATTTCTTATGTTCTTATGCATTGAGGTAGAAGATCAGCCATGATCTTATTGAATGGCGGAGCAGGCTCAAGGGGCCAGATGGCCTACTCCTGCTCCTATTTCTTATGTTCTTAGTAAAAGAAAAAGATTATCTGGTCATTATCACACTGCTGTTGGCAGAACCTTGCTGTGCGTAAACTGAATGCGTAATTTCCTACATTACAACAGGGACTACATTTCAAAAGTACTTCATTGGCTGTAAAGCACTTTGGGACATCCTGAGGTCGTGAAAAGCGCTATAAAAAGGCAAAGTTTTTCTTTCTTTCAATGACCTCCCCAGCCTACCAGCATTTCAGTCAACTGGCAGTGAATGGCTCAGCTTTTTAATATGGCACACAATACAAAGTTGAAATGTTCCCAAGACTCAGCTCCACATGCTGGTGAGAGCTGAGCCTCTCGGCTGACTGAAACACTGACAGGCTGGGGACGTCACTGTGGCCGGAGTTGCACAGACAGAACAATCAGCTGAGACTGAGCCGTTTCTTCAGCACACAGAAAAAAAGCTTTCGTGTCATAGCTGACTTCTGTTTGCACCTCTCCTAACTCAGCAATCTCCACAGTCCACTGTTATTCCAGTCAGCTGTGAAAGCTGAGAATAGAGTGAATTAAGGTTAAAAGTGCTGGTATCTATGGTGCTAATTCACGACTCGCAGTTCCAGGGAACAGGATCAGGAGAACAGCAGGAGGCAGTGTTATATTTATTTCCTCCAATGGGGGAATCAAGAACAAGGGGACAAAATCTCAAAATTAGAGCTTGGCCATTTAGAAGGGAAATCAGGATGCCCTTTTTCCTCACAAATTATAGTAGAAATCTGGAATTCCCTCACTCAAAGGGCTGTGAATGATGGCACAATTGGGGCTTTCAAGACCGAGATCGATAGATTTGTGTTAGGTAAGAGTATCAAGAGAATGGAGTTGAGGCACAGATCAGCCATAGTCCAACTGAATGGTGGAGCAGGCTCAAGGGGCTGAATGGCCAACTCCTGTTCCTAAACTCATCTTCATCCAGGACAGAGCAGCTTATTTAATCAACTCCTGTCACTGGACTCAAAATTCACCCCCTCCACCCCAGGCACACTGTGGCTGCAGCATATACAATCTATAGAACGCACTGCGGCAATTCACAAATTTACATCCACAGCATCCCACTACCCCTGCAAACTCTACTACCGAGAAGGACAAGAGCAGCAATGTCGTGGGAACACCATCACCTCCAAGCTCCCTACCATTCTGACTTCACATATATCGCCAGACCTTCACTGTCGCTGTGTCAAGATCTGGGAACTCCATAACTAACAGCATTGTGGAAGCACCATCACCACGAGGACTACAGTGGTTCAAGGAGAAGCCCCACCACCACCTGCTCAGGACAACTAGAGATGGACAATGAATATGGCCTTTGCCAGCTGCACCCACATCTCAAGAACACATTTTTAAAAAAAACTAAGTCAAGCAGTCTTAGTGCAGGATAAGCTATGGGATTGGAGCTCAGCCCAGAGTCATGTGGGCACTGAGGCTGCACATCAGCAGGCTCAGCCTGAGCAAGCACGTAGTTAGCGCAGTGATCATAGAATTGAGGGAGGTGGCCAAAGGACAGAACTACTGCCATCAGTATATATATGGAAGCCGACAACGCTAGGATGTCGCAGGACAAGATATTAATAAGGAATGGAAGGGACCTTGGATGAAACCTTGGAGCCCTCCCAAGGCAACTGCACGGGGGTGGCAAGAGAAGCCACTTCAGTTGTGCTGGCTATGTAGGGAGAGATAGGAGTTGGATCAAGCAGCTGAGGATGATGGTGTGATTGACATACATACATACATACATACATACATACATACATACACAAATAAAACACATCAAAACTGCTAATCTCCCAAAATACCTAAGACCCCTTAAATCAAACCATGTTGAAATGCATCAATATTCCTGCATCAAAAATTGGAGAAAACTGAATTGAGGGAACCCGACAAGGTAAGGTGCTTTGATTGCCAAACCGGCACAAGAAATCCAGTATGTGGCAGGAATTTCCACAAGTATACATACTTGTTACAATATAAACAGAAACGGATGACATATAGTCAGCCTTAATACTACCCGACAGACAGAAGTGTATTGCAAACAATTACACCTAAGTACTGCAGACTTCTGGGGACACTGCACCTTTTCTCACCAGGGGATTAATTCATCAAGGTTTACAGCTTCTGAACTAATCACAACTGCACTTTAGCAAGGACCAAAGAAGTTTATTAGAACTGTAACAAAATTTAAACAGGCTTTAACTGCTGGGCATATGGAACTTTGCATTAGAAAATAACATGATATTCTGCAAGACTTGGAAATACTAAATTGAGTATCTGAAATATTAACTTGAAACAGCTCTGTTAAAGTGAATGCTTTGCAGAAGCGATGACTGAACAATGACAGTCAGTACTACTGACATTACCACTCTGGGAACATTCTGTTAAACTGCAAAGCTAAATCAATGATCAGGTCATATGATATGCGCAAGTACTGCCTTTATAGTTACATTTACCTGAGGAAGGAGGAAGTCTCCGAAAGCTTGTGAATTTAAAATAAAATTGCTGGACTATAACTTGGTGTTGTAAAATTGTTTACAATTTATAGTTGCAAGTACCATAATCAAGATAGTAACTAAACAAATCTACAACATACAAGTAGTAAAACACAGCTTACCCCAAAATTTGAAATTCCATTTTTGAAGACCAGATGGGAGGGAAAAGGAGAAAGAATTCTGGGTGCAAAATGCTCTCCATGAAATGCTACACACCTGACTCATTTTATCAGCTATTTGAGCTGGTGGTGCAACTTCTACATTGGTTCAAAGCTATCAAGATTGGAAAAACAGGAAGGTAGAGCAAGGGAAAGGGGTGCATCCTTTCGGATGTTTCTGTCTCTCTCTCTCTCTCTCTCTCTCTGTCTTTGGTTCTGGCCGTTTGTATATTCAGTAGTCTTGTATCTGATGTCTCTCTGTCTGAACACTATTCAATTCCTTTGATTGCCTTGATAACGGGCAGTTGGAAAGATTATCTGTAATCACCAGGCATTGTTCTCTGACTATATATGCGGTAACTTTCAAGGAATCCCACACTCACCTGACGAAGGAGAAAGCCTCCGACAGCTTGTGATTTTCAAATAAAACTGTTGGACTATAACCTGGTGTTGTAAGATTCCTTACATTTATACAGACAATGCCTGATAAACTTATCTTCAGTGATATTTCCCTCCCCATAAAATTTTCAGGAAAAGGGACTATTTCCTCTGCACCTTTATAGTACTCTCGAACTCCAGGGCACTTTGTCTTCATCCCAGAGTTTCCTTGATGGACAGAATGCTGTCCAACATATACAAATTAATTTATTCATCACAGGTTCTGAACATGATTACATGTTAGCCCTGGTAACTTTTTTGTTGCTCCAGTATTAACAGCGAGCTCAAGGACACCAAGATTTTGGGACCAGCCAAGATTTTTGTCAAACATTGTAATGCTTATTTGTTTCTTGCACTTCTTGCCCTATCAACTTTTCTACAGGATAGATATTAAAAGCTGCAGTTAGAATGGAATTGGGACAACATTTGGCAAATGTTATTATGTTCAGTCTTTCCTCCCCATACATTTTAAATACTCCAACAGTTCAACAACTCTTTAGTTGTAACAAATAATCTCTTATTCTAGAGAAAGGACACCTAAATGTCAATGGCATACTATTCTAGATATTTTTATCAAAATTCTGTCAGAAAATATCACAAATCTTTTCTGGGTACTGTTGCACATCAACTTGATGGTTTCCAATATCAAATTTGGCTCCCTTTTTAGCTCTCACTAATTACCCCTGCCTATTCTGAGATGATGATGTGGACGGCTCTTCTGCAAAGATAAATGATCAGAGCTTCCTTCCATTCAGATGTTATGTTTTTCAATTCCATCTCCATGGTACACAGGGGTCTTCCACACCTGATTTGATCATCAAGGTTAGTTTAGGAAGATCCGCCCCAAATGGGAAATAATGGAGTCACTAAAAGTTGACCCACTTATCAAATGGCTTCAGTCAACATTTCAGCAAAGTGAAGTCCAGCCCAACAAGGAAAAATGTGTTAACATACACATTGCTTGAAGTTGTTTTGGCTGTGCCACCCTACCCATTGGTTCATCATACCAATACGTTTGCTCTCCATCTACTACACATTATAGGAGAGCATTGTTAATTTGTATTGGATGATCAAAAAATGGCAGGCGTATTTAATAAATACTTTGCATCAATCTTTGCTTGAGGGAACATGAGAGGAGGTGAATCCTGAAGTGGCTACGAGCGAGATGAGAAATATTGCGAAGCTAAAGGAAGACAAAGCACCAGGACAGGATCCATCCTAGAATCCGGGGGGAGAAAATTGCCACGGCCCTAGCAATTATATTTCGGGGCTCTATTGAGTGTTGACATGTGCTGGAGGACTGGAGAGTGGCCAATGTAGTCCCCGTTTTTAAAAAGGGAGACAAAGCTAATCCAGGTAATTACAGGCCAGTTAGTTTAACGTCTGTGGTGGTGAAAATTTTTCGAGTCTTTATCTCGATATGTGGATATTTCATCCTGAAAAAGAGAAAATAGTTGGAAGTAGCCAGACCAGATTTCAAAAGGGACAATCGTGTCTGACAGACCTCTGAATTCTTTGAGGAGATAACAGACATGGTAGGTGGAGGAAATGCAGTTGATATCGTGCTCATGAACTTTCGGAAAGCCTTTGGTAAGGTACCGCATGAGAGATTACTGGAGAAGATTGAAGAGTATGGAATTAGGGGAACGATAGGAGGGGACAGGGAGAGAAAACAGGCATTGCTTGATTTGATTCCTGGGGAATGAGGTGGGCCAAGTGGAGTGTTAGTGGGGGAACAATTAGGGAACAACGATCATTGTATCATAAGGTTTAGAATAGCTATGGAAAAGGACATGGACTACTCTAAAGTAATAATATTCAATTGGAGGAGGGCCAATTTCAATGGGATGAGAACAGATCTGGCCCGGGTAAACTGGAATCAAAGATTGGCAGGCAAAACTGTAATTAAACAATGGATGGCCTTTAAAGAGGAGATGGTTCGGGTACAGTCTAGGTAAATTCCCACGTAGAAGAAAGGTAGGGCAACTAAAGCCAGAGCTCTCTGGATGACAAAAGAGATAGTGAGTAAGATCAAGCAGAAAAAAGGGGCATATAACAGATGTCAGGTTGATAACACAAGTGAGAACCAGGCAGAATATAGAAATTTCAGAGGGGAAGTGAAAAAGGAAATAAGAGGGGCAAAGAGAGAGTATGAGAATAGACTGGCGGCTAACATAAAAGGGAATCCAAAAGTCTTCTATAGGCATGTAAACTGTGAACGGGTAGTAAGAGGGGGGGTGGGACCAATTAGGGACCAAAAAGGAGACCAACTCATGGAGGCAGAGGGGATGGCCGTGGTATTAAATGAGTACTTTGCATCTGTCTTTATCAAGGAATATGATGATGCTGCCACAGTCTCAGTAAAGGAACATGTCGTTGAGATACTGGATGGGCTTAGAATTGATAAAGAATAGGTACTAGAAAGGCTAGCTGTACTTAAAGTAGATAAGTCACTCGGTCCGGATGGGATGCATCCTCGGTTGCTGAGGGAAGTAAGGGTGGAAATTGCAGAGGTGCTGGCCATAATCTTCAAACATCCTTAGATAAGGGGGTGGTGCCAGAGGACTGGAGAATTGCAAATGTTACATCCTTGTTCAAAAAAAGTTGCAAGGATAAACTATAGGCCAATCAGTTTAAGCTCAGTGGTGAGGAAACTTTTGAAAAGATAATCCATGACAGAATTAGCAGTCACTTGGACAACTGCAGATTGATTAGGGAAAGCCAGCACGGATTTGTTGAAGGCAAATCATGTTTAGATAACTCGACTGAGTTTTTTGATGAGCGAACAGAGGGGATAGATGAGGGCAATGCAGTTGATGGCGTATATGGACTTTCAAAAGGTGTTTCATAATAGGCTTGTCATTACGATGGAATAAAAGGGGCACTGGCAGCAAGGATACAAAATAGGCTAAGTAACAGGAAGCAGAGAGTAGTGATGAACGGTTGTTTTTTGGACTGGAGGGAGGTGTTCCCCAGGGGTCGGCACTAGGGCCATTGCTTTTCTTGATATATATTAATGACTTGGACTTGGGTGCACAGGACACAATTTCAACATTTGTAGCTGACACAAAACTTGGAAGGGTAATGAACAGTGAGGAGGATAGTGATAGGCTTCAAGAGGGTATAGGACAGGCTAGTGGCATGGGCGGACACGTGGTAGACGAAACTTAACGCAGAAAAATGCGAGGTGATACATTTCGGTAGGAAGAATGAGACAAGGCAATATAAACTGAAGGGCACAATTCTAAAAGGGGTACAGGAACGGAGAGATCTGGGGGCATATGTGCACAAATCATTGAAGGTGGCAGGGCAAGTTGAGAAAGCAGTTAAAAAAGCATACGGGTTCCTGGGCTTTATAAATAGATGTGGAGATGCCGGTGATGGACTGGGGTTGACAATTGTAAACAATTTTACAACACCAAGTTATAGTCCAACAATTTTATTTGAAATTCACAAGCTTTCGGAGGCTTCCTCCTTCCTCAGGTGAATGTTGTGGAAATGAAATCCTCGAACCCTTCGCATTTATAAATCACAGAACAATACCTGGTGATTACAGATAGTCTTTCCAACTGCCCGTTGCCAAGGCAATCACAGTGTGCAGAAAGAGAGGTGTTACCTACAAGGCCACCGAATATACAAACAACCAAAAAAAGAGAGGCAGAAACATAGAAACATCCGGAAGGAAGAGAAAGACAGCAAATGACCCGTTATATTAAAAACAGATAACTTTTGTTCGCTGGTGGGGTTACGTGTAGCGTGACATGAACCCAAGATCCCGGTTGAGGCCGTCCTCATTGGCGAGACCATGCAGACGCTGCGACAACGGATGAACGGACACCGCGCAACAATCGCCAGACAGGAGGGTTCCCTCCCAGTCGGGGAACACTTCAGCAGTCAAGGACATTCAGCCACCGACCTTCGGGTAAGCATACTCCAAGGCGGCCTTCGAGACACACGACAACGCAAAATCGTCGAGCAGAAATCGATAGCCAAGTTCCGCACCCATGAGGACGGCCTCAACCGGGATCTTGGGTTCATGTCACGCTCCACGTCACCCCACCAGCGAACAAATGTTATCTGTTTTTAATATAACGGGTCATTTGCTGTCTTTCTCTTCCTTCCGGATGTTTCTATGTTTCTGCCTCTCTCTCTCTTATTTTGGTTGTTTGTATATTCGGTGGCCTTGTAGATAACACCTCTCTGTCTGCACACTGTGATTGCCTTGGCAATGGGCAGTTGGAAAGACTATCTGTAATCACCAGGTATTGTTCTGTGATTTATAAATGCGAAGGGTTCGAGGATTTCATTTCCACAACATTCACCTGAGGAAGGAGGAAGCCTCCGAAAGCTTGTGAATTTCAAATAAAATTGTTGGACTATAACTTGGTGTTGTAAAATTGTTTACAATTTATAAATAGAAGCAGAGAGCACAAAAGCAACAAAGTCCTGATGAACCTTTATAAAACACTGGTTCGGCCACAACTGGAGTACTGTGTCCAGTTCTGGGCACTGCAATTTTAGGAAAAATGTGAAGGCCTGAGAGAGGGTGCAGAAGAGATTTACGAGAATGAGTCCAAGGGTGAGGAGCTTCAGTTACGTGGATAGACTGGAGAAGCTGGGGTTGTTCTCCTTGGAACAGAGAAGGTTGAGAGGAGATTTGATAGAGGTATTCAAAATCATGAAGTGTCCAGACAGAGTAAGTATAAAGAAACGGTTCCCATTGGGGGAAGGGTCAAGAACCAGAGGACACAGATTTAAGATGATTGGCAAGAGAACCAAAGGTGACGAGGAAAAACTTTTTCACCCACTGAGTGGTTAGGATCTGGAATGCACTGTCAGAGGGTGGAGGCAGATTCTATCATGGCCTTCTAAAGGGAACTGGATAAGTACTTAAAAGGAAAAAATTTGCAGGGCTACGGGGAAAAGGCCAGGGAGTGGGACTAATTGGACTGCTCGTGTTGAGCTGGCACGGACTCGATGGGCCGAATTGCTCCTTCCGTGCTGTAACCTTTCTATGATTCTATGATTGCAAACTGGATTAAAAATTTGTTAGAAGAGAGAAAACAGTAGGAGTGAAAGGCAATTTTTTTTTTTTTTTTAAAGAGTGGTTGGAAGTGGTAGTGGTGTCCCACAGGCTTCAGTTCTGGGGCCACTTGTGTTCACTGTGCATATCAATCATTTGGATATAGGCCTAAAGAGAGTGATGTCAAAATTTGCAGGACATCAAAACAAGAGGTATAGAGGGCAGGAGGAACATTTTTACACAGAGAGATGTAAGGCTGTGGAATTCACTTCCAAGATTAGTAGTTGAAACCTTGTCAACATTAGATTGGATAGGTGGATGAAAGAAAAGGATTAAAAGGATACGGATTAAATGTGATTAGAACTATTTGTTCACATGTAGGGTAAACAGAGACATGGACTAGCTTGCTGCTGTGTTATTTCGATGTATAAAATTCAAAATGGATTTCCTTTTAGAAAGGGAATCAACTTAACAGGCCTGACATACAATTGTCAAAAAAGCCCCACTGGGTTAGAGGATGGCTTTTTCATATTCAGTACCAAAAACTTAAAAAAAGACGAACTTGTTTGTTCTTTTCCACTAAACATATCCATAACAGGGCTTTTTGTTACTGAAGAACTCCTGTTATATAATGTGTCTAAACTTAAGACTTGTTATTTCAGGGATCTTCCCTCCTTTAAAGGCAAACAAATAAATTTGCACTACACAGTGCCTTATCACATCCTCAGGACGTGCCAAAGCACATCATATTCAATGAATTTAGTTTTGATGAGCAGTCACCTTTGTTATGTAACCAATTTTCAAACAGGAAGTTCTAACAAACAACAAGAGATGAAAAACAAATTAACCAGTTTTTGGTGGTGCTGGTTGAGGGAGATATGCTGCTAAGGGTGCCAGGCAACACACTGCTCGTCTTTGAATGGTATCGTGGCATTTTTTTTACGTCCACCTGAACAGACAGACAATGCCTTGGTTTAATGTCTCATCCAAAAGACGTCACCTCTGACAATGCAGTACTCCATTAATATTGCATTTAAGTGATAACCCAGATTATGTGGAAAAGGGTTTGAACCTGCAACCTGCTGACTCAGAGGTGAGAGTGCTACCAACTGAGCCAAGCTAGTGCTTGTAAGGTTAACTCTTTCTCTGCAGTTCTTATTCCTGTGTGTCTGAGAGAATAAATTTAAGGAGTCTTACAACACCAGGTTATAGTCCAACAGCTTTATTTGACTCACCTGACGAAGGAGGAAGCCTCCGAAAGCTTGTGATTTCAAATAAAGCTGTTGGACTATAACCTGGTGTTGTCGTCCAACAGCTTATAGTCCAACAGCTTTATTTGAAATCACAAGCTTTCGGAGGCTTCCTCCTTCGTCAGGTGAGTCAAATAAAGCTGTTGGACTATAACCTGGTGTTGTAAGACTCCTTATATTTGTCCACCCCAGTCCATCACTGGCATCTCCACATCTGAGAGAATACACATTATTGAAAGGGATTCAACTATTCCCAAAAACTCAAAACATATTATGAAATAAAGAAGCAAACAATGCAAAATTTCAAACGCAAAAGGCTTGTCACACGAGATGGGGAATGTCATGCATGCCGGGGAGCACATAAATTAGCTGTGCATTCTCCTAGGTGATAGTGTATACTGCCTGACTCCGATTGTAATTCTAAGCACTACTTGGGTGGAAACAATACTACAGCTACCAATCCCCAAATGGAATTCATGGTACAAGTGCACCTTCAGAGAGTCATTAATTCAGTTTACCAGTAATTAATCTGGGTTTAAATGAAACATATGTCGGTAGTTCTTTTGGTCAGACCAGGAAGCACTTAGAATATACAATGTGGACTCTGTGCATGGTATTTACCAGTTAATAGGGAATGCGTTCAGACGCAAATTCATTCTAAACAAAGAAGGTTTATGTGAACAGTTTACACTTCCATGGTTGTTCAACAGACATGGTTGTTATGCACTGATCTATTTATTTGATGAGCAGATAGCACTCCACAAAAGCAAGAGACAAAATTTTGAGGAGGATAAAGCAAAGTTACACAACAAAAGGCCTACAAGGCTAGCTAATCCAGCACACCATGTACTTATTACTGTTTGTACATTTTGAAGAGGTTTAATAAAACACACTTTTTAATTACATTGACTGAACAGGAACAATAGCTTACCAAAGGGGTGTTCTCCACTGAGAAGATTTCTGCATACTAAATAATTTATTACTTTCCAGATGACTGAATTGGTTACCTGTGAGATACAACACTCAGCATGGGTATTAACTATAGTACATGACTGTGACTAGCACTTAAATCTAGTTGGACATGTCCTGAAGTCTCAAGTAAATGTTACTCATCAACTGAATGGAAACAAATGATCTTTTTTGATTTATTTAATTACTTTGCACGACACGTGCTGAAAATTTGATTATGTTGCTGATAACCCACTTGATTTACAGTTCATGTACATCCTATTCTTTGACAGTTCCCATCAGTGCCATGGCCCTCCCCCCCGCCCTCCAGTAACAACACATTTATGACCACAAAGACTAAAAGTCGGACCAGTGGTCATAAATGAAATTTTTGAACTGTAAATTTAGAACCAATATCTGGAAGACAATGCAATACTCCTTCAGGAGAGATGAACACGAAGCTGAGAGGCAACGACGCATTCGAGGACCTTGGAGAAGAAAGGTGTTTGGGAATAGGGCAGTAGTTGGAGACAATGTGTTGAGGGTTGATTTTATTCAGCACGAGAATGATCACAGCAATTTAAGGTGGGAATACTGTTGCATAAGGCAAAAGAACCAGAGACAATGTCAGGTAGCATGGAGGCACGAAGGGGAGTTGTGTGCTCAGTAGTTGAGTGGAAAGAGGAATTCAGGGAGCAGGAGGTGGTTCTCATGATTGAGATGATCTTAGAGATGGCTGGGGAGGTGGGGTAAGGGAGAAACTATAGAATGAAGGATTCAGAGCTGGATCGGTGGAAGATTGAGGGCAAGAGATAGGGCAGGACATGAATGGTCAATTTTGAGACAAAGAAATCCACAAGTGCCTCACAATTGGTGTTTCAAGCAAAGATAGAGGGGACTGGGAGGATAAGCACGAGTAATAGACGGCTTTAGTTGATGAGTGATGCGCAGTAAAGCTTGACATGGTGAAGCTGGATCTATTTTATGTGCTCATATCCTGGAGTGGATTTGAACCCACAACCTGCTGACCAGAAATTATTTGTTGTGTCTTAACATATCCCCACAATTGTATGTGTGAAAATTGCAGCTGGGCTCTTGCAAAAATTGTGTCACGTGTTAGAACTGGATAGCCAGACAGTGAAGGACTGAATACTTTTAATAGCTTATAAACTTTATTTGCTGGGATTCACATTACATCCATTGCATCCCTCACACAAGCCCACACCCTCTCCCCAAGCCGACTCCCTTATATATGGGAGCCAGAGTTCCCAATTGCTCATGCATCTGAACACAATCATTTCTCAATTGATGCAATTCATTTATATACAATTAACATCACGCTCCTGCATTTATTTACATTGAGGAGCTGGCTGCAGTGTGACAGCACCTCCAACAATGCAGTACTCCCTTAGTACTGCAATGAAGTATCAGTCCAGAACATAAAGGAGATCATATGACTCTGGGGTCATGGTACACGTTAGCTCACATCAGGATGTTGTAGGACCCGGTGTGTGCTTTTCATCCACTAAAATTGGTGGATGGGGGGGAAAGGGGGATTGGACACAGGCTGCACACGTCCCACTTCACGGTGTCTGCAGGGAGCAGAGAGGTAAAACCTTGCCGAGAATCTAGGCCGCTACTTCAGCGCTGCATTCGCTGGGGTGCTGTCTATCAGATGAGACATTAATCCATTTGGGAAGATAGAGATCTTATTGCACTACTGAAAGAGAAGGGCATTCTCCCGGTGTCCTGCTTAACATTCCTACTTCGGCCAACACCATCAAGAAACCTTATATGATCAGACATCTCATTTTACGGTTTGTGGGGTCTTGCCATGCACATGTTGGCTGCCCCGATCACCTAACAGCGATTACAATGCAAAAAGTAACTCATTGGATCTGATGCATTTTGTGGCAGTCTGAGGATGTGATTAGATGCCACATAAAACCAGATTTGCTTTCTTTATTCTAACAAGTGGACAGTAAAACTCAGATTTGCAGCACGCTCAGAACCTCAGCAACTTACCATAGAGATAGTCTGCACAAATTGACAAAGCAAATTATAGCCAAAAAATTTGAAATAAAAATGAGCACATGAGCAAAATGCATGTACATTCATGCTTAACACACATGGTGATCCGAAGTGATTTTTCTTCACCAACCACCAATGTGTACTTTTTTCTTTAAAAAAAAGGAGACAATTTTAGTTGAGCTATTTCTGCCACTCCCTGCAAGGACACCAAATTAATTATCAGCCGGAAGCAAGTAAACTACACGAAGATGGGAATGGTCAGGAAAACACGAGGAGCCAGAAGGTACATTGTCAGGTTTACCCAATCATTTAGTACTCAATGGAGCTTATGTTCAAAACTAACACATCTCCAAACCACATCATGCCAAGATTTTTTTTAAAACTTAGTCATCTATGATATCGTGGCTAGTTATAATGAACAACTCGATGATGTGTAAGTTGCACAATGTCAATGAGTCACACTAGTCCTTTTGATTCAGCTTCAAAAATATAGCAGTCAGTCGGCATTTTCCTATTTTAATTACTGAAATATTGAGCATATTCTTCGTTCAATATTTATTAACAGTTGTGGTTTTAGCAAATCATGGTGTGTTTTGATTATTCATTTTCTTGGCTCCAATTCATGGTCACTTTCAAATCTGTCGTATCAAAAATCACTTGCTGGTTGTCATGGACACATACATATATACATAGACATATATATCGACCGATATCCAGATATCCATTGATCGAGCTATCTAGATAACTCGATGACTAGATCGATCGCTAGATAGATAGATTGACTGATATATATGTAACTGCCCACGAATTTGAGAAACAGTGCAAACATTTAAGGATGGAGGCAGGGGCAATCCTTAATGGTGGTAAAGCTCAAAAAGATTGAAGTCTTAAGAGTGGTCACACAAGGTACCACTGAGACAATCCCACAGAAGTTTCTCTCAACTGAAAAAGGCAAGCCTGCACCTCCCCAGTAATTGCTAGAAAACCAAGATGAGAGTGACCATACCTGATGTTGCTGCTGGAGTTGGAAAATGAGTCTGATAAGGAGTGACTGCTGGTATAATTATCATGAAGGGTCAGCTGTCCCACAGACTAGTCAAGCAACAGCCTGACAGAGCCATACTCACAGAATCACACCTTTCAGCCAACGTCCCAGACTCTTCCATCACCATCCCTGGGTATGTCCTGTCCCACCGGCAGGACAGACCCACCAGAGGTGGCGGTACAGTGATATACAGTCAGGAGGAAGTGGCCCTGGGAGTCCTCAACATTGACTCCGGACCCCATGAAATCTCATGGCATCAGGTCAAACATGGGTAAGGAAACCTCCTGCTGATTACCACCTACCGTCCTCCCTCAGCTGATGAATCAGTCCTCTTCCATGTTGAGCACCACATGGAGGAAACACTAAGCATAGCAAGGGCACAGAATGTACTCTGGGTGGGGGACTTCAATGTCCATCAAGAGTGGCTCGGAAGCACCACTACTGACCGAGCTGGCAGAGTCCTGAAGGACATAGCCGCCAGACTGGGCCTGCGGCAGGTGGTGAGAGAATCGACACAAGGGGAAAAACCTACTTGACCTCGTCCTCACCAATCTACCTGTTGCAAATGCATCTGTCCATGACAGTATTGGTAGGAGTGACCACCGCACAGTCCTTGCGGGAGACAAAGTCCCAACTTCACAATGAGGACACCATCCAACGTGTTTTGTGGCACTACCAACGTGCAAAATGGGATAGATTCAGAACAGATCTAGCAGCTCAAAACTGGGCATCCATGAGGTGCTGTCGGCCATCAGCAGCAGCAGAATTGTATTCCAGCACAATCTGTAACCTCATGGCCCGGCATATTCCTCACTCTACCATTACCAACAAGCCAGGGCATCAACCTTGGTTCAATGAGGAGTGTAGAAGAGCATGCCAGGAGCAGCACCAGGCGTACCTAAAAATGAGGTGCCAACCTGGTGAAGCTGCAACTCAGGACTACATGCATGCTGAACAGCAGAAGCAACATGCTGTATTGACAGAGCTAAGTGATTCCACAGCCAATGGATCAGATCAAAGCTCTGCAGTCCAGCCACATCAAGCCGTGAATGGTGGCGGACAATTAAACAACTAATGGGAGGAGCAGACTCGTTGAACATCCTCAATGATGGCAGAGTCCAGCATGTGAGTGCAAAAGACAAGGCTGATGCGTTTGTAATCATCTTCAGCCAGAAGTGTCGAGTGGATGATCGATCTCGGCCTCCTCCCGATATCCCCACCATCACAGATGTCAGTCTTCAGCCAATTTGATTCACTCTACGTGATATCAAGAAACGGCTGAGTGCACTGGATACAGCAAAGGCTATGGGCCCCGACAACATCCCGGCTGTAGTGCGGAAGACTTGTGCTCCAGAACTAACCGTGCCTTTAGCCAAGCTGTTCCAGTACAGCTACAGAAGTGGCATCTACATGTGGAAAATTGCCCAGGTATGTCCTGTCCACAAAAAGCAGGACAAATCCAATCCGGCCAATTACCGCCCCATCAGTCTACTTTCAATCATCAGAAAAGTGATGGAAGGTGTCGTCGACAGTGCTATCAAGTGGCACTGACTCACCAATAACCTGCTCACCGATGCTCAGTTTGGGTTCCACCAGGACCACTTGGCTCCAGACCTCATTACAGCCTTGGTCCAAACATGGACAGAATTCCAGAGGTGAGAGTGACTGCCCTTGACATCAAGGCAGCATTTGACCGAGTGTGGCACCAAGGAGCCCTAGTAAAATTGAAGTCAATGGGAATCAGGGTGAAAACTCCAGTGGCTGGAGTCATACCTAGCACAAAGGAAGATGGTAGTGGATGTTGGAGGCTAATCATCTCAGCCCCAGGACACTGCTGCAGGAGTTCCTCAGGGCAGTGTCGTGGCCCAACCATCTTCAGCTGCTTCATCAATGACCTTCCCTCCATCATAAGGTCAGAAATGGGGATGTTTGCTGATGATTGCACAGTGTTCAGTTCCATTCGCAACCCCTCAAATAATGAAGCAGTCCATGCCCTCATGCAGCAAGACCTGGACAACATCCAGGCTTGGGCTGATAAGTGGCAAGTAACATTCATGCCAGACAAGTGCCAGGCAATGACCATCTCCAATAACAGAGAATCCAACCACCTCCCCATGACATTCAACGGCATTCCTATCGCCAAATGCCCCATCAACATCCTGGGAGTCACCATTGACCAGAAACTTAACTGGACCAGCCATATAAATACTGTGGCTACAAGAGCAGATCAGAGGCTGGGCATTCTGCGGCGAGTGATTCGCCTCCTGACTCCCTATTGCCTTTCCACCATCTACAAGGCACAAGTCACGAGTGTGATGGAATACTCTCCACTTGCTTCAATGAGTGCAGCTCCAACAACACTCAAGAAGCTCGACATCATCCAGGACAAAGCAGCCCGCTTGATTGGCACCCCATCCACCACCCTAAACATTCATTCCCTTCACCATCGGCGAACCTTGGCTGCAGTGTGTACCATCCACAGGATGCACTGCAGCAACTCACCAAGGCTTTTTTGATGGCACCTCCCAAACCCACGACCTCTACCACCTAGAAGGACAAGGGCAGCAGGCACATGGGAACAACACCACCTTCACGTTCCCCTCCAAGTCACACACCATCCCGACTTGGAAATATATCGCCGTTCCTTCATCGCGCTGGGTCAAAATCCTGGAACTCCCTTCCTAACAGCCCTGTGGGAGAACCTTCACTACACGAACTGCAGCGGTTCAAGAAGGCGGCTCATCACCATCTTCCCAAAGGCAATTAGGGATGGGCAATAAATGCTGTCCTTGTCAGCGACGCCCACATCCCATGAACGAATAAAAAAAACCTCAGCCAGTATTAAGGGAGTGCTCATCACAGGGCATTTTCAAGTGGTTATGATCACAACCATACTAGCGGGCAAGTTTTTTTTAATATAGTTTTCAAAAGCAAAATATTGTGGATGCTGGGAATCTGAAATAAACACAGAAAATGCTGGAAATACTCAGCAAGTCAGGCAGCATCTGTGGAGAAAGAAAGAGTTAACATTTCAGGTCGTTGACTTTTCATCAGAACTGGAAGAAATTAAAGATTTAACAGTTTTTAAGCAAGTCCAGAGCCAGGGAAAAGGTTGGGGCGGGGAAGGAAACAGAGAGGACGACAAAATAAAAGGAAAGGGCTGTGATAGGGTGGAGGGCAGGAGTGATTTAATGACAAAATGGATGACGGTGCAAGGTAAGGAGGATGGTAATGGGATAAAAAACAAAAGATGAGTCTGGAGGAGCTGCAAATGGCAACATCGGAACCATTAGCGGGACCTGCTGTCCGAAAAAATGGGAGCAGTTTCAATAACTTCAGATCATAACCACTGCTCCCATTTTTCCAGGCAGCATGTGCTGGTAATGGTTCTGATATTGCCATTTGCAGCTCCTCTAGACCCATCTTTTGTTTCTTTTCTTGTCCCATTACCACCCTCCTTGCCTTGCACTATCATCCCTTTTGTCATTTAATCGCTCCTGCCCTCCACCCTATCAGAGGCCCTCCCTCTGTTCTTTCCTCCCGCCCTCTCCCTGGCACTGTACTTGCTTAGAAACTGTTAAATCTTCCAGTTATGACGAAAGGTCATCGACCTGAAATGTTAACTCTTTCTTTCTCGACAAATGCTCCCTGACTTGCTGAGTATGTCCAGCATTTTCTGTTTTTTTTAATATATAGTTTTGTCTCTTGCTAAGACCACGCAATCAGCCATTAGCTATGGTGCATAAGAGAACTGCACTGCTTCGATTTTATTTGCTACCAAGGAAAATAAGGGAAGCATAAACAGTATCCATAGCAGCTTTTGGACAGATTGCTTCATGTGCATTTAGTTGAAACAATTACCTGAAAATGCCATCACCCCTTCAGCACAAACACTACTATATGAAAGGAACTGACTGGCAACCAACTTCAGACATGGAGTCTATTTGTTATTTTTCTTGCTGCTCCAAATTTAAATGATCCAAAGCACCACAAAGTTTGAACAGTGATCATGAGAATAGTGCAGTTACTAAGTAATACAATAATCATTGTTTTCTCCAATAAAACTAATCTTTGGGACTTTGTTCTGATATTATTACTGCACTTACTACAAGCAGAATACAAAGTGGAGCTGACCACAATTATTTCAAAAGAAAACCACACACCACATGTACAAAACGATACCTGCAAGAGAATGACAAGGTTACATCGACTAGACTACGAATATCGACTAGACTGAGAAATCTAAAATCAGCAAGTTACCATTGCTGCTGTCAACCAACGAAGTAATGGAAATGCTACAATTGTCCTCACTGCACGTCTGCTGGGGTGTGGAGTGGGATAAACCTGGCACGGTTCCCACTTTCCAATATCCCTTCCTGAAAAATACCTGAGGGCTCGCCTGGTTCCAGACTTGTCTTTCCAGTCATAGCCAGTGAATCTCCTGCAATGGTTTGTCCCCTCCCCTCCGCACCCCCCAACCCTACTGTTATCTCTGGAGTCCGCCAAGGATCTATGCTTGGGCCCTTCCCATTTCTCATCTACATGCTGCCCCTCGGCGACATTTATCCAAAGACATGACATCAGGTTCCACATTTAGGCTGATGACACCCAGCTCTACCTCTCCACCATCTCTCCACACCCTCCACTGCCTCTGTGTTGTCAGTCTGCTTGTCCAACATCCGGTCTTGGATGAGAAGCATCTTCATTAGACATCAGAAATAACAAAGCCATCGTATTCAGCCCTGCCACAAACTCCATTCCCTCACCACTAATTCCATCCCTCTCCCTGGCCACTGTCTCAGGCAGAACCAGATTGTTCACAACCTCGGCGTCATATCTGACCCCATGTCCGATCCAGCACAAAGACTGCCTACTTCCAGCTTCATAACATCGCTCGTCTCCGCCCCCTGCCTTCAGCCAATTGCTGCTGAAACCCTCATCATGCTTTTGTTACCTCCACACGCTCTTTGCTGGCCTTCCATCTTCAACCCTCCAGAAACTAACGCTCATCCAAAACTCTGCTGCCCACATTCTAACCCGCACCAGGTCCCATTCGCCCCTCGTCCCATTACTGGCTGACCTTCATTGGCTCCCAGTCCATTAAAATTCTCATTTATCTTGTTCAAATCCCTCCAAGGCCTCACCCCTCCCTACCTCTGTAACCTCCTCCACCTCTACAATCCTCCCAGAACTCTGCATTCCTCCAGCTCTCGCCTCTTGCACGTCCCCCACTCCCTTCACCCTTGCCTTCAACCCTATGCTCGAATTCCCTCCCTAAATATCTCTGCCTCTGTGTCCTCCTTTAAGGCCCTCCTTAAAATTTACTTCTGTGACCAAGCTTTTAGTCAGCCCTCCTAATCCCTCCTCCTTTGGCTGTGTCAATTTTTGTCCGATCATGCTCCTGTGAAGCACCTTGGGAGGTTTTTCTACATTAAAGGAGTTATATGCATTGTTCATCATTGTCATCGAAGACAATGTTGGGTAGTAACAGAATCAAGTTCAGCTAAAATACTTCTCTTCGACAGGTAACCCGCTGACACTTGATGTCTCAGCTCAAAGAATAATAACCCAGCATGAGGCATTACGTTAGGAAAGTGGAGCAATGGGGGGAAAAAATTAAGTAAACAATGTTATGGAACCCCTTATATTTGCTGATGGACTATTAATACACCACTGATGATGGTCAGTTCACCAAACTGTTTAATTAGATCACATTCAAATATGATAGAGTGACTTTTACACCAAGGTGAAAAATGTAATGCACCATCTTTGATGGCTGTACTTGGCTTTGCACCCACTGTTAAGTCACTTGAGCTAATCTTGCCCAGGCTACATACGTCATTGTTAAGGGGTGCTGCACAACAGACCCAAAGTACAGAACACATGCACTACTAAAACTGCTAAGTTCTACATTGGACAGCATAACAGTCAACCAATTTTCAATGAAAGGGACATTCCTCCAGGAATTCAAGAAATAAGGAAAACTTGGACTTCAAATGGCTAGCAGACAATCCCAAGTGAACATTAGCACAATTAGAAAGGGCAGCCTACAAACCACATCATCAGAAGCCTCCACACGAAGAAGAAGCCAATCATGAGCTGGATATCATAATCCAAAGATTATGGGTGCTGCAAGGATCACAAAAATCAAAAGCAATGCAAGTTTGTTTTTGCTTTGGTCTATAAGGACTTGGTTGTGGTGATGCAAGAACAATCTACAAAAAGTACTGATACTTTTTTAGTTTAAAATAATTAAGTCACTTCAAAGAACTGATTTTCCCCATAATTATTTAGCCTTAGATAACTGAAAGATTTTCCTGCAAAACAGATATTTATCTCCAACTTGATTGTGCAGTGCAAGCTTTTCAACTGTATAATTCCAAAAAAATTACATGGTGATATTTCCTTTTTTTAAAAAAAAAGTTAAGGCATCCCAAATTAAATAGCGTGTTTAGCAGCAATTTTTTTTAAAAAATAACTTGTTAGGAGGAAGGTTATAGCACACATTTCAAAACCTGTAGGGTAAATGTGTAACTAATGCAGGCTTTTGGCCATGTTGGCATAAATCTAGCCAGAATTTCACGCAAGGTAGTAAAGAGGGAGATGAGGCAAGTATTTGATAGTGGCATATTACATGCATGCTGCAATGATAATTTTCAAATCATTTCCAAAATTAGATTTTGAAGTCTTTTGGGAACATAATGTCCAAATGTTGTCATTTTCATCTGTTGAGATGTCATTTACAATTTTACAAAATTTAGACAGTACTGTGGCAGATTGCATTGGAGCCATGGAGTGATTCAATACAAGTTCACATCAACAAACACTCACATTCCAAAAATTCCAATCAGCATCTGTGCGGGAGAGTGACCAGCAGAGTTCAAAAACATTCTATGAAGGTTGGGGGTGCGGGGAGAAAGAAAAAGAACAAGAAAATCTGAGGGAAAATTCACTTCAGGCCACCCGTGTGCCACAAATGGCACAGAGACCATTAATGAAAGCAAAAGGTTCAGATAGAGACAATTTTCTTGAGATCACTCGACAGTTAAGACTGAAATATTTCCACATGGACATCACCTCCTCTTCTTCCTTTTTCAAATTTACATCAGATTTTCCTTAACAATTTCTGTTCAAGTTTAAATAATCAAACTTTTTAAAAGAGTCTACAGGTTAGGTAATTTGCAAAAAAGACTCACTGCTTGGAATGCATGTCCTGTGCAATGAATGCATTCTACTCACCTGAAAAGTCAACAGGCCAGAAAAGTTCATACTGAACTACAGTATCCTCAAACTTGGGAAACAATTTAAAATGTGTCTCAAGTCTTTACCATTGACATTAAAATACAGCCGTTCTACATGGACCAGTGCAGACGATCACATGCAGTCTGGGTGCTTAAAGCTTTACCGACAGCACAATTACTGCAGCCACAATTCTAAGCAGACCTCTATATGGTTTGGTCTTAGTCCAGCTGGTTAACCTTGTGCCTCAATACATATACATCTTTGGAAATAGAACATTTTGGCATCTTCATTACAGGACAAAAATGTACACTAAAAATAAACTTCTTCAGGGACCATACACAAATGTACCCTTGTGAAAATGACACTCAACAGCACTCAAGAGTGGACATTAATGCTCCATGTACTTATTAGAGGCAAATAAAATGCTTTTTCTTTCTAAAACAGCTGATCCTTCAATCCTCCTATCCTTTTACAGGCTCATAAAATGCAAGTTTGGCAATACTTAACCATTACTTCTTCATTTAACTCATCTCTTTTCAACCTTGATGGTGTCCTAGTCTCTTCTAGATATTGAGGGATATGGAGCAAAGGCAGGTAAATGATGGTGAGGTACTGATCAGCCATGATCTTATTGAATGACAGAACAGGCTCAAGTGGCTGAATGGCCTATTCCTGTTCCTTTATTCTTGTTGAGTAAGCTTCATACTAAGCAGAGGTGGAGTTTACCCACGCCCTCAACAACAACTTGCATTTATATAAAGCGCCTTTGACGTAGTAAAATGCCGCAAAGCGCTTCGCAGGAGTGTAATCAGACAAAAATTGACACCAAGCCAAAGAAGGAGACATTAGGACAGGTGAAAGAGCGAGTTTTAAGGAGCATCTTAAAGGAAAGAGGGGTAAAGAGGCAGAGAGATTTAGGGAGAGAATTCCAGAGCTTAGGGCTGAGACGGCTAAAGGCACAGCTGCCAATGGTGGGGTGAAGGAAGTACGGGAACAAGCACACGACAATTCGATAATCACGAACTTGGAAAGGTATCTCACTCTTGCTGAGCATTGGGGAAAATTCTGTTCCCATTACTATGAAATGGACTGATCTCAACCTCAGGAGTAAATAGTTGGGCAGATAAAGGAAAGCAAGAAAAATAAAAATAGTAAGGTTTTAAAAAAAAGAGGGAAACTTCACACTGGCCTGTGACTGCTACCATAATGCATAATCCCAAGAAAGTAGTTGAAATACAGAGTGATAGCAGTAAGAATCTAACTAAATGGTTTCAGAACTACAGCTGGTTGTTGGCATAAAAAAAATCTACAGCTTAAACAAAAACATATGGTGGGAAACGGCCAGCATGAGGTAATGTTTGCTACAACAACAGAACGCACCCTGGAGTGGTTAAATTCATAACAGCACAAGATGCTACACTATAGTTTCCTCCCTAATCTAATTTTCACCCTCAATATGGCAGTTATACTGAACATTTTGCATCACTATAAAGTACTCATTTCGCACCATGAAATGTGCAGTCTTAGTGCAATCAAACTGGCATCAGTTCAAATTTGGGCTTCAAGTGTGAGACTACCTCAAGGAAGCATTGCAACGTGGATCAGCTTTCACACCAAGCAAAACTCAATTTTCAGATTTTCTCAGCCTGTTATCAGGAGCATCACATCCAAGTTTGGTCCTCAACCAATATCCAGACACACAAACACACTTCTAGCAGGGATAGTAGTAAAGAGTGGAAAGCCCTGCTGATTTTCCCCTCCCTAACCTAGGAGAATCACTATCAGTTGTCACACTCCTCCTGCTACTCGTGCTGAGCAGTGAAGACAATTCTGTTTCCAATGGCACAAAATAGATATATCTCAACCTGAAGAGTTAGTGGCAGAAGGACAGATAAAGGAAAGCAAGCAAGAAAAATGAAAGCAAGAAAAACAAGGTTTCAAAGGGGAAAGTTCATCAGCACTCATGCTTGAGATCAGCACCAACCCTAGGTCAAATCTCGGGCCTTCCTAGTCTGTAGGGCTTAGCTAATCCATGGATGAATGACCTGACCCATTGAAGGACCATCATTATATTTTTAACGTTAATAAAGAGATGATTACCGTGCACCCAATGAATAATGAACAGTTGCCTTTTAACTGTCCAATGCTGTGCAAATATGAAATTTATATAGAGACCTTTGGTACTGCAATCTATCAAAAGATTAAAACTGATCAGTAAGGCCATAGGCCAATTTAGTTTATCGATCCTAAAAGGCCCGACACTCCCCCAATTGCAGCATCTATCTATTTTTTAAAAAATGATTCCAGAGTTTTTGCCTCCACTATTTTACCAGGGACTCCATTTCACATATTGATCATTCTATGTAAATAACTGCCTGACATCAACCCGAACATGTCCTTTACTAGTTTGAACCTGTCAGCACTCATCTGCTTGGGAAGGGACAGCTCAAGGTCAGTTTCGTTTTAAAAAATTGAGTGGGTAGATGCACTTTATACAGTGTGACACTAGGTCATACAGATTACAGAAGGCTCCCCATTTTGTTTGATGGTTTGACCTCAGCCAATCCAACAGTGAAGATATTTCACTTAACCCCAGGGCATCCCCAATTAGGAACTATAGGGAAGGGGAAACAAAGCTAACGGTTGAAGTTCCTGCTCCTGATTGCAATCTAGTGACCCAGACTGAAAGTGTGCATGTGTGAAAGTTGAAGGAGACAGGATTAAGCTCAGTGATTGCCCACCAACTCCCATGGTCATGTCTCACACCTGAAGAATGGCCACACAAGCAAGACACTGAAACTTATGGCACTTCTGGAACTATTCCCCAATATTAGTTGCCTCTTTAGACAAGTGGAGGCATGAGGAGATAAAATCTTAATTTTTCTCCTACAAAGTTTCTGAGAATTCTCCTGGTGTAAATCGCAATTTAGGTGTTACACCACTACTAATGAATTGTAGAACTGAATGTGGAGAAATAACAGGTTTATTTGTGGGTCGTGGATATACAATCTATGCGTACACTCAACAGTGGGTGGGGAGCAAGGAAATATTTGTCTTCAAACTATGTGTTACATAAATTTTAATTGTGAGGTATAAACATAATGGGCCGGATTTTGCGATAAAAAGTGAGGCTAACAGCGCTCACCGTTATTCATGTGCAAATCGGACAGTAACTTTCGGCGATAAAATAAATCTTTTTAAAACTTTCTCTTTCTGGTCTTTTATCTCAGTCTCTTCATTCAATCTTTCTTACCCTCTCTTTATTTTGCTTTCTGTACCTGATTTGACATTGACTTCACTATTCTAACTTACACCTCCTGGTTCTGACTGGACTGTTATTAATGATGCTTCAATCTGATTGCTTGAGGAGATACACAGCTGCTTGCCCTGTTCACACATGTCCCAGATGCCCTGTAGAGGGCGCTGTGCTTTTTGGATCTCTAGTTTCCAGGAATTTGCCATGCAAAAGCTCACAGAAAGTCGATGGGCAGGTGCAAGTCTAACAGATGGCACCGTTCGTTCGCCGCTCACAGCAAAATCCAGCCCACAGTCCCCTGACCATCAGCGAGATGGAAGAATTTCCACTTAATAACTGACCAATGACTCACTCAGAATCTTATCGTTCCTAAGTTAACTCATACTTATGTCGATAATCACATCTCTCTGGCAGCCATGCACATGTTATTTTATTTCATAGAATCATAGAAAATTTATGGCACAGAAGGCAGCCATTGTGTCCGCGCCGGCTGAGAAACAAGCCACTCGGCCGAATCCCATTTCCCTTATTTATAAAAGGTGAAGTGCACATCACTTAATTTGTGCAAGTCTGTATTTTTTATTTTACTGGTAGATTTCTTGACAGAAGTACGAGGGAATATGTAACACTTATAACCCCTCAGAACTATATTTGGCAGAAATGAATTGGCAATCTTTTGAACTCCAACAATACCTACAAGAGTGGATGGGTCCGCATTTTACATTTCTTTACTGTCATTTCACACGTATGTAGGCGAGAGAGGGAAAAAAAGAGACAAAAACACACACTTTTCACTGTTAAATCCACAATGTTGTTCTCCATTTACTGCAGTTTTCATTGCTTCTAAACAACCACAGTCTTCAAGTTCCAAAACTGAGCATTTTGGGACTCATGCATGAAAGAGTGCACCATTTCTACTCTAACATTCCTCCAGTTATTATTGAATAAAAATAAATGCAAAATATCCAACCCAGTACTCTTTTGTAATATTATAATTGCTAATTCAAGCCTATAAATGCCAGTTTAGTTTTACTGCTTTTGGAGCAGTATGAAATGTAATGACTCTAAAGTAAAATGGAGCTGTTGATTTCAGCAATCTTGAAATTAATATTGTAGGACATCTATAAAGCTCAATTTTGAAATATACTGTGTTGCTATGAGGCATGCTGTTCTACATACAAACATATGAATTAAGAGCAGGAGTAGACCATTTGGCCCCTCGAGCCTGCACTGCCATTTGATAAGATCATGGCTGATCTGATTGTGACCTCAACCCTACTTTCCCAACTACCTACCATATCCTTTGACTCCCTTGTTAATTGGGAATCTATCTAACTCAGCCTTAAAAATATTCAATGACCCTGCCTCCACCGCTCTCTGGGGAAGGGAGTTCCACAGACTCACGACCCTCAGAGAAAAAAATTCTCCTCATCTCCGTCTTAAATGGGAGACCCCTTATTTTTAAACTGTGTCCCCTAGTTCTAGTCTCTCCTACAAGGGGAAACATCCTCTCAGCATCTACCCCTTCAAGTCCCCTCAGGATCTTATATGTTTCAATAAGATCACCCCTCATTCTTCTGAAATCCAGTGTATACAGGCCTAACTTGTCCAACTTTTCCTCATAAGATAACCCCCTCATCCCAGGAATCAATCGAGTGAACCTTCTCTGAACCGCCTCTAAAGCAATTATGTCCTTTCTTAAATAAGGAGACCAAAACTGCACCCAAACACCGATGCTCAGGTTAGGTTCCACCAGGACCACTCGGCTCCAGACCTCATTACAGCCGTGGCCCAAACATGGACAGAAGAGCTGAATTCCAGAGGTGAGGTGAGAGTGACTGCTCTTGACATCGAGGCAGCATTTGACCGAGTGTGGCGCCAAGGAGCACTAGTAAAATTGAAGTCAATGGGAATTAGGGGGAAAACTCTCCAGTGGCTGGAGTCATACCTAGCACAAAGGTTGTTGGAGGCCAATCATCTCAGCCCCAGGACATTGCTGCAGGGGTTCCTCAGGGCAGTGTCCTAGGCCCAACCATCTTCAGCTGCTTCATCAATGACCTTCCCTCCAATAAGGTCAGAAATGGGGATGTTCGCTGATGATTGCACAGTGTTCAGTTCCACTCGCAACCCCTCAAATAATGAAGCAGTCCGAGCCCGCATGCAGCAAGACCTGGACAACATCCAGGCTTGGGCTCATAAGTGGCAAGTAAAATTTTGAGCCAGACAAGTGCCAGGCAATGACCACCTCCCCTTGACATTCAACGGCATTACCATTGCCGAATCCCCCACCATCAACATCCTGGGGGTCACCATTGACCAGAAACTAAACTGGACCAGCCACAGAAATACTGTGGCTGCAGGAACAGGTCAGAGGCTGGGTATTCTGCGGCGAGTGACTCACCTCCTGACTCCCCAAAGCCTTTCCACCATCTACAATGCACAAGTCAGGAATGTGATAGAATACTCTCCACTTGCCTGGATGCATGCAGCTCCAACAACTCAAAAAGCTCGACACCATCCAGGACAAAGCAGCCCGCTTGATTAGCACCCCATCCTAAATATTCACTCCCTTCACCACCGGCGCACAGTGGCTGCAGTGTGTACCATCCACAGGATGCAACTCGCCAAGGCTTCTTCAACAGCACCTCCCAAACCCGAGACCTCTACCTCCTAGAAGGACAAGAGCAGCAAGCACATGGGAACACCACCTGCACGTTCCCCTCCAAGTCACACACCATCCCGACTTGGAAATATATCCCCATTCCTTCGTCGTCACTGGGTCAAAATCCTGGAGCTCCCTTCCTAACAGCACTGTGGGAGAACCTTCACCCCACACGGACTGCAGCGGTTCAAGAAGACGGCTCATCACCACCATCTCAAGGGAAATTAGGGATGCGCAATAAATGCTGGCCTCGCCAGCGACACCCACATCCCATGAACAAATGAAAAAAAAATTCTAGATATGGTCTCACCAATGCTCTGTACAACTGTAGCAAAACATCTCTACTTTTATATTCCATTCCCCTTGCAATAAATGACAACATTCCATTTGCCTTCCTAACCACTTGCCCACATTATACTCCATCTGCCAAATTTTTGCCCACTCACTTAACCTATCCATATCCCCTTTGCAGACTCCTTATGTTCTCTTCACAACTTACTTTCCTATCTACCTTTGTGCCATCAGCAAATTTAGCAACCACACATTCGGTCCCTTCATCCAAGTCATTGATATAGATTATAAATAGTTGAGGCCCAAGCACTGATCCCTGTAGCACTCCAGTCGTTACATCTTGCCAACCTGAAAATAACCCATTTATGCCTACTCTCTGTTTCCTGTTAGCTAACCAATCCTTTATCCATGCTAATATGTTACCCTCCACACCATGAGCTCTTATTTTGTGTAGTGGCCTTTGATGTCAAATCACCACATCCACAGGATCCCCTTTATTCACATTGCTTGTTACTTCCTCGAAGAACTCTAATAAATTAGTCAAATAGGATTTCCCTTTCACAAAGCCGCGTTGACTCTGCCTGATTGCATTGAGATTTTCTAAGTGTTCTGCAATAACCTCCTTAATAATAGATTCTAGCATTTTCCCTATGTCAGATGTTAAGCTAACTGGCCTGTAGTTTCCTGCTTTCTGTCTCCCTCCTTTCTTGAATAGGAGTGACATTTGCTATTTTCCAATCTGATGGGACCCTTCCAGAATATAAGGAATTTTGGAAAATTAACACCAATGCATCTACTATCTCTGTGGCCACTTCTTTTAAGACCCTAGGATGAAGTCTGTCAGGACTTGGGGACTTGTCAGCTTTTAGTTCTAATATTTTTTGCCACATAGACTCAAAGTTACAGCATGCAAACAGACCATTCGACTCATCAAGTCTGTGACAGTACTTTTCTTCATGAGTTTAATCCCACTTTCCTGTGTGCCCTTTGATATTCTTTTTTCAAGCAACTATTTCCCTTTTAAAAGAATTTATGGACTCTGATATACCTATGGTTTGTGGCAGGCAATTCCACATTCTAATGATCCTCTATGTATAAAAAAAACTATCCTCCCTTTTAATCCTATAGGTGATTATCTTAAATTTGTGTCTTCATGTTACAGTCATCGCTAACCAGTGGAAACAATCTAACGCTGTTTTTTTTTAAATCATAATCCTCTATAAAGGCCTCTTAACCTGCTCAGCTTCAGTGAAAAAAGCCTTAACTTATCGTCTCTTTCCATAACTGGAACCCCTGAGCCATGGTAGCTTGCTAGTGAAACTATGCTGCAGCTTTTCCATTGCTTTTGTATCCTTTCCACAATGTTGAGTAGAAAGAAAACTGAAATGAGACTGGTTTGGGAGGAGTGGATCGGAGAAAATGGCTGGAAAACCATAAGCCAAGTTTGTCCAGTATCTTGAGCCAGGAATGGGGTACTATTTTATTACAAACTAAGAATGTTCACCAAACCAGAGTTATCTAATAGTTCACAAAAAGTCCCACAAATGTTCAGGCATGATGGTTATATCTAAAAAAAAAACTGTACAAAATATGTCAAGAACAGACATTCAACAGTCTGCAGTGAAACAAAAACTGTAGCATAGAGAGCCCAACAATCTGTAGCATACACAACATTTACCAATAATTGCCACTCCTCCTCTGCTATAAATTTTATTTTCAAGCGATTTTAAAATCCTAAAATGTTGCAAATTAATCGGTCAGAATTCTTTTTTTTTAAACTTCCCCTTAAAAGCATCTGAATTTGCATCAAACCAAATGTATACAATCTAAATTTACATTGCACCTTTCACACAAAACATCCCAAGGAGCGGTGGGCACCAAAGAACAAATCACATTTATATACGACTTCATCATGTCCAAAGGCTTTACAACTAATTTTTGTAGTGCAGTCACTGTTATTAGGAAGGCAAACACGGCAGCCAAATTGCACAATGCAAGGTCCCACAGAAAAATAAATGCATGAATGGCAGTGTTGGTTGAGGGAGGAATGTTTCCAGGATACCACAAAAACTTCTTCTAATGATGCCACAGGGTCCCTTATGTCCTGGCTGGTAGATGGGGCCTCTGTTTAATATTTCATCTGAAAGACAGCACTCTTAGTATTGCACTGAAGCTGTGCTAAAGTCTGCTGTGGAGCTTGAGCCCACAAGTGTTTGACTCCAAGGCAATTACTTCTTAACCAAGAACTCTTAAGTCTCAAGAGTCATCTTAGATCAGACAATGCAAGATATTTTATGTGGCAAAGGTAAACCCAAAACACTATTTTCAGATACATCAGGGCAGTAGCATAAAGTGGCATAAGTTCAGCTCATCAGGAAGTATTTATTTACAAAGGGTGATCAGCAACTTTTTTTTTATTCGTTCACGGGATGTGGGCGTCGCTGGCCAGGCCAGCATTTATTGCCCATCCCTAATTGCCCTCGAGAAGGTGGTGGTGAGCCGCCTTCTTGAACCGCTGCAGTCCGTGTGGTGACGGTTCTCCCACAGTGCTGTTAGGAAGGGAGTTCCAGGATTTTGACCCAGCGACAATGAAGGAACGGCGATATATTTCCAAGTCGGGATGGTGTGTGACTTGGAGGGGAACGTGCAGGTGGTGTTGTTCCCATGCGCCTGCTGCTCTTGTCCTTCTAGGTGGTAGAGGTCGCAGGTTTGGGAGGTGCTGTCGAAGAAGCCTTGGCGAGTTGCTGCAGTGCATCCTGTGGATGGTGCACACTGCAGCCACAGTGCGCCGGTGGTGAAGGGAGTGAATGTTTAGGGTGGTGGATGGGGTGCCAATCAAGTGGGCTGCTTTATCTTGGATGGTGTCGAGCTTCTTGAGTGTTGTTGGAGCTGCACTCATCCAGGCAAGTGGAGAGTATTCCATCACACTCCTGACTTGTGCCTTGTAGATGGTGGAAAGGCTTTGAGGAGTCAGGAGGTGAGTCACTCGCCGCAGAATACCCAGCCTCTGACCTGCTCTCGTAGCCACAGTATTTATATGGCTGGTCCAGTTCAGTTTCTGGTCAATGGTGACCCCCAGGATGTTGATGGTGGGGGATTCGGCGATGGTAATGCCGTTGAATGTCAAGGGGAGGTGGTTAGACTCTCTCTTGTTGGAGATGGTCATTGCCTGGCACTTATCTGGCGCGAATGTTACTTGCCACTTATGAGCCCAAGCCTGGATGTTGTCCAGGTCTTGCAGCATTCAGGCTCGGACTGCTTCATTATCTGAGGGGTTGCGAATGGAACTGAACACTGTGCAGTCATCAGCGAACATCCCCATTTCTGACCTTATGATGGAGGGAAGGTCATTGATGAAGCAGCTGAAGATGGTTGGGCCAAGGACACTGCCCTGAGGAACTCCTGCAGCAATGCCCAGGGGCTGAGATGATTGGCCTCCAACAACCACTACCATCTTCCTTTGTGCTAGGTATGACTCCAGCCACTGGAGAGTTTTCCCCCTGATTCCCATGGACTTCACTTTTACTAGGGCTCCTTGGTGCCACACTCGGTCAAATGCTGCCTTGATGTCAAGGGCAGTCACTCTCACCTCACCTCTGGAATTCAGCTCTTTTCTCCATGTTTGGACCAAGGCTGTAATGAGGTCTGGAGCCGAGTGGTCCTGGCGGAACCCAAACTGAGCATCGGTGAGCAGGTTATTGGTGAGTAAGTGCCGCTTGATAGCACTGTCGACGACACCTTCCATCACTTTGCTGATGATTGAGAGTGGACTGATGGGGCGGTAATTGGCCGGATTGGATTTGTCCTGCTTTTTGTGGACAGGACATACCTGGGCAATTTTCCACATTGTCGGGTGGATGCCAGTGTTGTAGCTGTACTGGAACAACTTGGCTAGAGGCGCAGCTAGTTCTGGAGCACAAGTCTTCAGCACTACAGCTGGGATGTTGTCGGGGCCCATAGCCTTTGTTGTATCCAGTGCACTCAGCCGTTTCTCGATATCACGTGGAGTGAATCGAATTGGCCGAAGACTGGCTTCCGTGATGGTGGGGATATCGGGAGGAGGCTGAGATGGATCATCCACTCGGCACTTCTGGCTGAAGATGGTTGCAAACGCTTCAGCCTTGTCTTTTGCACTCATGTGCTGGACTCCGCCATCATTGAGAATGGGAATGTTTGCAGAGCCTCCTCCTCCCGTTAGTTGTTTAATTGTCCACCACCATTCACGACTGGATGTGGCAGGACTGCAGAGCTTTGATCTGATTCGTTGGTTGTGGAATCGCTTAGCTCTGTCTATAGCATGTTGCTTCCGCTGTTTAGCATGCATGTAGTCCTGAGTTGTAGCTTCACCAGGTTGGCACCTCATTTTTAGGTACGCCTGGTGCTGCTCCTGGCATGCTCTTCTACACTCCTCATTGAACCAGGGTTGATGCCCTGGCTTGTTGGTAATGGTAGAGTGAGGAATATGCCGGGCCACGAGGTTACAGATTGTGCTGGAATACAATTCTGCTGCTGCTGATGGCCCACAGCGCCTCATGGATGCCCAGTTTTGAGCTGCTAGATCCATTCTGAATCTATCCCATTTAGCACGGTGGTAGTGCCACACAACACGTTGGATGGTGTCCTCAGTGCGAAGACGGGACTTCATCTCCACGAGGACTGTGCGGTGGTCACTCCTACCAATACTGTCATGGACAGATGCATTTGCGACAGGTAGATTGGTGAGGACGAGGTCAAGTAGGTTTTTCCCTCGTGTTGGTTCGCTCACCACCTGCCGCAGGTTGGCCAGGGTGAGGGGATGAGGCTAGGACACGGGAACCACTTAAGGAACTACTGGATGCTGGGACAGTAGGGCTGTTATTCAGGAAGGAGACAATCAAAATGTTCCTTCTTCATCCAAACTCGTGATATTGCATTAAATGTTATCCATCGTAAGAGAAGAAGCTGAGAGAATCTAGCAGTTGAAATTAAAAGGAATACTGGAAGTACACGGATCTGACACCGTCTGAAAAACATGGTTAAACGTTCAGGTCGGATCCATCATCAGAGGTGACAGAGGAAGGCTATAGGCTCCCTTTGGAGCATTGACCAAAAAAAGGGAAATCAGACAGGTGCAAAAAAAAAACAACTACTGCAAAAAAAGGTGAAGGATTAATAGCTTGTGAATATTTTTTTTTAAAAGTTAGAGGGGTGAAAAGTGCTAGATGATAAACAAAATTAATCTCGTCAAAATCTAAGGTTAATGAATAAGGAGGTGTTAAATGGCTATGTTTAGATGAAGCTTAATTATTAAACCAGCGTGTAAAGATTTGCTAAGTTTCCTTTGTCTCCGTGGATTGCCGAGCTGTACAGTTAAATGATCATATCACGTTCATGATGCAACTATGTTTTTCTCCCTGATCTCAAAGTTCTGACTCTTGATGCAATACAGTTCCACAGGCACCAGCACTACCTTGGGCAAGTGACTATTCTTTGTCTGTTTGTAAGCGAGTTTCAGCAGACTACTTGATTGCTGAACCTAATCCAATTCTCATCCAATAACCTTTAGTGGAGATCACTGAAAGGAGGCAGAACCCTGGCAGATCTTCCCTCTCTCTAGCCCAAAGACACAGAAGACAATTTTAATATCCTAACTGTTGGGATCACAGGCAGATAAATGGGGTTGAGGTACAGATCAGCCACAATCTAATTGAATAGCACAACAGGCTCAAGCAGCTGAATGGCCTCCTCCTGTTCCAATGTTGCCCCAGCTGAAATCAGCCAACAGAATCTTTGCTTCACCATGTCATCCATTAAGCCAAGTTACCTTCATTTCCACTATTTTCACAAAGGCGACTTAACATTGAAGTTATTCCTACTTAGAACGTTGACACATTTTTTACTTTGATTCATATTAACAATGAATAATGGTGTTTCCGTTCTGGATCGGAAAGTATAGATTCAGATTTCAGTCAAACGTAGCAGAGTGTGGTGGTGTCCAAAAGCAAATGCTGTATTTGATCTTTCAAGGAAAACGTTACATTCTTTATTTATTTTCCTTCAGAGATTGTTGAAGTTATACAATGTTCGAATATACATGCACTGGATAAACTAATGCCATCTTCTCTACTCACTGTTTTTGAGTCCTTTATATACTTTACCTTCTCAAATCGCAAGTTAATTTATTAAGCTAATGTACTATGAGAATGACCCACAATCATGCAGCATACACAGTTCATAATTGTATTGCCAATCTCATTCCAAAAAACCTCAAACCATAATATTCACTTTCTGCGGCAATAACATTTTAAAACCTCAAAATATTGTGACAAATACAAATTTAACTGCACGACCAACTGTCGTTTGAAGATAAAAACACAGCAAAAGCAAAGCCCCACCTTGATTATGTTCAGGCCTGCCATTTAATAAAGCACATAGCCCACATGAATATTAAATCCTTCCTTTTCAAAGCATCTTGCAGAAAATATAGTAATTCTGCTCTCGTCTAAAGTTCCCATAAGGTCATAAGTACAAATTGTATATTAAATGATAGGAACTTTGTAACGTACCACAACTGGCAGATTACCTATCAAAGTGTAATTAAGATTATTAACATTTTAAGATGGACTCTATCCTTTTTTGTTGTACCGATATGTTAGGTTACAGAAAATCTAAGTCAAATAGATGGATTCCTGATTAACAAGGGAGTCAAAGGTTATTGCAGGTAGACGGGAAAGTCGGGTTGAGCTCACAATCAGATCAGCCATGATCTTATCAAATGTCAGAGCAGGCTCGAGGGGCTGAATGGCCTACTCTTGCTCTTAAATCGTATGTTCGTAAATCAAATAGCAAGGTTATTTTAAAGTTTTACCTAGGTTTTCTAAAGCTATAATACCAATTTGTACAAGATCTTAAGTCTTTCTTTCCTCTTGTCAACTCTCAGATATTTACTGTAAAGGAGGAAGCCATTCGGCCCATCGTGTCTGTGGTTGCTATTTGTTAGAGCAATCCAAAACTAATCCCACTGCCCCGTATCTTTCTATGGTTCAAATATTTATCCAATTTTCTCTTAAAAGATGCCATGGTCTCTGTCTCAACCACTCCTTGTGGCAAAACATTCCATGCTTCAAAATCCTACTGCATAAACATTTCTCCTGAACACTCTCCTCACTCTGAGTTACCATTTAAATTGATGATTCCCTCCCCGCATCAGTGACTCCCCAACCAAAGGAAAAAGTCTTTTCCTATCCAATCTATCAAAATCCTTCATAATTTTAAAAAGTCTCCATCAAATATCCTCTTAGCCTTCTCCATTCCAGTGGAAAGAGTCTAGTACCTCAGGTTGCTCCTCAACTTATATTTTCCCATCCCTGGCATCATCGGAACATAGGAACAGGAGGAGGCCATTCAGCCCCTCGTGCCTGCTCCGCCATTTGATAAGATCATGGCTGATCTGTGATCTAACTCTATATACCTGCCTTTGGCCCATATCCCTTAAAAACTTTGGTTGCCAAAAAGCTATCTATCTCACATTTAAATTTAGCAATTGAGCTAGTATCAATTGCCATTTGCAGAAGAGCATTCCAAACTTCTACCACCCTTTGTGTGTAGAAATGTTTTCTAATCTCGCTCCTGAAAGGTCTGGCTCCAATTTTTAGACTGTGCTCCCTACTCCTAAAATCCCCAACCAGCAGAAATAGTTTCTCTCTATCCACCCTATCTGTTCCCCTTAATATCTTATAAACTTCAATCAGATCACCCCTTAACCTTCGAAACTCCAGAGAATACAACCCCAATTTGTGTAATCTCTCCTTGTAACTTAACCCTTGAAGTCCAGGTATCATTCTAGTAAACCAACGCTGCACTCCCTCCAAGGCTAATATATCCTTCTGAAGATGCGGTGCCCAGAACTGCTCACAGTACTCCAGGTACGGTCTAACCAGGGTTTTGTATAGCTGCAGCATAACTTCTGCCCCCTTGTACTCGAGTCCTCTAGATATGAAGGCCGGCATTCCATTAGCCTTATTGATTATTTTCTGCATCATTTTGGTGAATCTACGCTGTACTCACTCGATGGCTTTAAATTATCTTTCTATAATCCAAAACTGCACAAGGTCCTGTGGCCTAACCAATGTTTTGTACAAGTTTATTATTTCTGAACTCTTCTACTCTCTGCCCCTATTTATAAACTCAAAATACTGTTGTCTCTAGAATCATCGCCCTCAGGTGCGATAATCCAGCCCACAAACATTCTCATGCTGCACTAAATGCAGTTCCATAATCTATAGCAGGTGCACTCAAGCTAGGAACATGTGCTCTCGAGAAGAAATGAGCAAATAAGGCTAAAATAAATACAACTGTCAGAAGTTCTACAAATTACATTATAGTTCCCAGACCCAGGTCACCACTGCATTACAGGGTATTATATCTCAGTTGAACTGTGGAGACATCAGAATGGATGAACATTCCAGAGTTGCTCCCAAGCTGAGCTAACAACCCCATATCTTCTCCATCACCAAGACCGCCTACTTCCACCTCTGTAAAATCGCCCGTCTCCGCCCCTGCCTCAGCTCATCTGGTGCTGAAACCCTCATCCATGCCTTTGTTACCTCTATACTCGACTATTCCAACGCTCTCCTGGCCAGAATCCCACCTTGTACCCTCCATAAATTTGAGTTCATCCAAAACTGTGCTGCCGGTATCCGAACTCAAGAACTCCCGTTCACCCATCAACCCCTGTGCTCACTGACCTACTTTGGCTCCCGGTCTGGCAATGTCGCCATTTTAAAATTTGCATCCTTGTTTTCAAATCCCTCCACGGCCTCGCCCCTCCCCATCTCTGTAACCTCCTCCTACAACCACCCCCCCCAAACCCCGAGATCTCCGCCCTCTTCCAATTCTGGCCTCTTGCGCATTCCCAATTTTCATCACACCATTATTGGTCATGCCTTCAGCTGCCTAGGCCCTAAACCGCTCCGCCTCTCTACCCCTCTCTCCTCCTTTAAGATGCTCCTTAAAACTTACCTCTTTGACCAAGCTTTTGGTCACCTGTCCTAATATCTCCTTATATGGATCGGTGTCAAATATTGTTTGATAATGCTCCTGTGAAGCGCCTTGGGACGTTTTTGCTACATTGAAGATGCTATATAAATGAAAGTAGTTGTTGTTGCCTGATTACAAAAAGTATCTATGGAAGTCACTCTCAAGAGATTGGGTTGCGAGGTAAGGTCAATCGTTTTGTAGACTGTGCTCATCTGTGCAAGAAGTGGACTTGATGGGCTAACTTGTCCATGCTTCTTACGTTACTGCAACACATGAAATCTGGTCTCTTTCGAAGCGACAATCTGGTTTAGAAATGTAACCAATTTTAATGTGCATCACTCTTAAAAAATAAACAGCTCCATATAGTTAACTCTAGCTGGTCATAAGTTTCCTCAATTGTGACAGCTCTGCAGATATCAATAAGCTACTGGTCCACACATTTTACCACAGACTTACTCTGTTACACAAGTGGGCAAGATATTCCATGCAATCTTTCCTACAGATGTGTGTGTTTTTTCATCTTAAAAAGTAATGAGGCTTCAAAGCTAAATTCTCAAACAGTCCCCAAGAATTGGTGGTCAATCTTTATCTCAGCAGTAAATGCACAGACAACACCTGAAGGTGAAAAGATTAATCTGCACAGTACATTGTGCTGCTCTTTGAGGCTTTATACTGCATCTGGAGTAAAGAAGAGGTCATGTACAAACATGTTGAAGCACTGCGCCAATGCCAAAGTCAACACTTTTCAGACAATATAGAAGCATATACTGCAATTCCACAACCTTAAAGATTAGATTTCAATTGTTGGTGGTGCTATTCCCACTAAGGCTTGCTTGGATAACTTTGCAAAAGATGACAGACCAGTTGGACTGTAAAAAATCCAGTCCAACCTGTTAGTTACCTGTTTAAAAGTGTTTTTTGGCATAGGAAATGGCTAGACTTAGAGTTCTTCGGAGATTATAACACTCCTTCTCAGCGCAGGGTAAAAGCGATCAGATCAGCAAGTCAAAACACTTGAGATACAGATTTTCATGAAGAACTTGGTGCCTACTTTGATTAGGAACATAGGAACAAGAGTCGGCCATTCAGCCCCTCGTGCCGCTCCGCCATTTGCTAAGATCATGGCTGATCTGTGATCTAACTTCATATACCTGCCTTTGGCCCATATCCCTCAATATCTTTGGTTGCCAAAAAGCTATCGATCTCACATTTAAATTTAGCAATTGAGCTAGTATCAATTGGGGTTTGCGGAAGAGAGTTCCAAATTTCTACCACCCTTTTTGTGCAGAAATGTTTTCTTAATCTCACTCCTGAAAGACTCTTATTTAAAACATGAAGACTAAAAACAACAAAAATTACACTGAATCCCAAAGTAACCATTTCAACCAGTAACCAGAATGAGATTACAACATCTTAAGTTGCTGATTTCTTCGGTTTGTTGATCTCCTCTGGCTTTGCTTATGGGTGGTTTGAGATATTTAGCTGTTGAGATGAACCCCGTGCTTAACCTGTCCTGTCCCTTCAGGATCACTGCTCAGCTACTCCAGAGGGGGAAATGGGCTCTAAATAGCCACATTCTGAGGTCAGCAATAAATTAATTTCTGCTGCCGACACAAATTTCTCTACATCGGCAGCTGCTGACAAAACTCTGAGGAAAGGACAGGTGAAGATGATCAGACGGAACCAGCAGAAAATGGCACGGTGGGAGTGGAAGGGGGAGGAGTTGTGAAAGGAAAAGGATGCCATTTCTACAAAGAATCTTGAGCATAACAACTTTGCTGATGTAAGCCTGGCAAGAAGCAATGTAGCAGTGTCCTCATAGAAATGTACATACAAATCTGGGGAAAATTAAGTATGGAGCTTCTCACACATACGCACACAGGTACAAGCATTGTATACAGGTAACTGGCATTTTAACGATAACGGGACAAAATAATGCAATAGTGGAGCAGTGGGTGAGGTGACCAGTGGATGTAATCAGAACCAGACTATTATATCCAGCACAAGATCATGTATAAATTCAATCAAATCCCAGACATAATTTGCCACATGCAATTAGATTAGTTATCCATCATCAAGTCTCGTGCATACAAGCACACAAAACACTAAGGAAGAATAGATAACCTTACTGCAGGGGTTCCTAATTACAAAGTAATGGGGTCCACAGATGGGATTGCTGCATCAGCTTGGCATCTCCCTAAACCACAGTCCAATTCTCAACCTAACCAAAGAAATATTTTAATGAAAAATGTATTGCATTTCCTAGAGTTTGAGGCTGTGAAAAATGAAAGGAAGGTGCAAGTAATTACAAAAAGGGCAAATCAAGCCCATCTTCGATGTATTCAAACCTACGGAAACGTAAAAAGTAAAATAAAAAAAATCTACAAGTAGAACCATATAAATCTTTCAAAGTATTCTAAAATGTACAAAATAATTGTGCAGAGCGTTTATATCAATTTGAACAATTGCATTCATGCAAATGTATACATACAGAATAAAAAAAGTCTAACAGTTTCCGCTAAAGCTGAAGACACGAAGCTGAACAGCCACCACCAACTTGCATTTATATAGCATCATAAACAAGGTCCTTTACTGAGGAAAAACAGATGCCAAGCAGTAGTCGGAGAGTTAGGAGAGAGGAGCAAAATTATGGTCAAAGGAGGCTTTTAAAAGGCAGGGGGAAAATAGCACCAAGTTCAAGGGGTTAAGGGAGCAAGTTCAAGTGAATCGGGCCCAGATTGCTTTGCCACCAATAATGAAGTGGAGAGAAACTTGAGAGATTCTCAGCAGGCCAGAATCACAGGTCCCAATAGCACAGGCTGGAAAGCAAGAGATTGCAGAGTTATGGTGGGGCAAAGCCATGGAGAGATTTGTAAATGAGGCAAGGTTTTTGAATTCAATGCAGTGGGAGATAGGGAGCCAATGGAAGTTGGCGAAGGTTGGACTATGGGAGAGAGGGATTTAGTGCATGATAGGATTTGGGCAGCAGAGTTTGATAAGGGGCAAATTTGTGTATGATGAAGCTCAGGAAGACAGAACTGGAAATGTCAAGTCTGGAGGCAATGAAAACAGAGACAAGGATTTCAGTGGCAGCAAAGGTCAGCTAAAGCCAGAGCAGACAATACTGCAGAGATGGACAGCATGTCAGGTTTGAGACTTGGCTCAGGATTGAACAAGGCACTGAAGTTTCGCACCATTTGGTTCAGCCTAAGTGAGCAACCAGGGAAGGGACTGAAGTCAGAAGCAAGGAAAAGGTTTTTAACACGAGCCAAGTAAGATGCCCTCAGTCATCCCAATGTCCAATTGGAGGAAACACTGACGCATAATACAACTTAATGTCTCATAACACGTAGGTGGCCATGGAATCAACAGTGCAAGTGGAGACATAGATCTGGGCATCAATATACATTTGGATACTAACCACATGTCTGCAGATAATGTCATCAAGGGGCAATATGTAAATATGAAAAAGGAGGGCTCAAAAATGGACCCATGGGGTATTCCAAAGTTGATGGGAGAAAAGCAATTACTGGAGCTGTACTAGTTATATTGGACTGCAGCAGTTCACTACCACCTTCTCAAGGGCAATTAGGGATGGGCAATAAATGCTGGCCTTGCCAGCAACACCCACATCCCATGAACGAATTTTAAAAAAAGCTCCCCTCCAAGTCATACACCATACTGACTTTGACACGTACTGCTATTCCATCATTGCCACCGGATCAAAATACTGGAATTCCCCATCTAACATCATCGTGGAAACACCGTCAGCACCGACTGCCGCAGTTCAAGAAGGCAACTAGGAACGGGCAATTAAAAAATGCAGCTTTGACGGCATGGTTCATATGCCAAAGAACAATTTAAAGATACAAATGTTGCAAGCTTTATCTGCTGTCTGTAAAGTTTGAGGGAGAGACCAAGCTGTTTCGAACAAAAACAGAGTGTGATTTGTTCAGTCTATGAAAGTGGTTAACAGTTAAGCAAATTCAGGAAATCCTGATAACATTTTTAGGGATACTTGAGGAGCTGTTGCTGTTTGAAACAAGTCAGTCACTTTGGAACTTCCAAGGGATAAAGTTCGATCTAGCACAGCTCTCAGTGATAAGAGCTATTAGAGTTCTTTACCAAAGAATAGCTTAGCATTTAGATTTTTAACAAGAACACAAAAACATAAGAAATAGGAGCAGGAGTAGGCCATACGGCCTCTCGAGCCTACTCCACCATTCAATAAGATCATGGCTGATCTTCGACCTCAACTCCACTTTCCCACTCAATCCCCATATCCCTTGATTCCCCTAGAATCCAAAAATCTGTCGATCTCAGCCTTGAATATGCTCAACATCTGAGCATCCACAGCCCTCTGGGGTAGAGAATTCTAAAGATTCACAACCCTCTGAGTGAAGAAATTCCTCCTCATCTCAGATTTAAACGGCTGACCCCTTATCCTGAGACTATGCCCCCAAGTTCGAGACTCTTCAGCTATGGGAAACAACCATTTTTTTAAAAATTTGTTCATGGGATGTGGGCGTCAGTGGCAAGGCCAGCATTTATTACCCATCCCTAATTGCCCATGAGAAAGTAGTGGTGAGCCGCCGCCTTGAACCGCTGCAGTCAGTCCGGTGAAGGTGCTCCCACAGTGCTGTTGGGTCGGGAGTTCCAGGATTTTGACCCAGCGACAATGAAGGAACGGCGATATATTTCCAAGTTGGGATGGTGAGAGACTTGGAGGGGAACGTGCAGGTGGTGGTCTTCTCATGTGCCTGCTGCTCTTGTCCTTCTAGGTGGTAGAGGTCGTGGGTTTGGGAGGTGCTGTCGAAGAAGCCTTGGCGAGTTGCTGCAGTGCATCCTGTGGATGGTACACACTGCAGCCACTGTGCGCCGGTGGTGAAGGGAGTGAATGTTTAGGATGGTGGATGGGGTGCCAATCAAGCGGGCTGCTTTGTCCTGGATGGTGTCGAGCCTTTTGTGTTGTTGGAGCTGCACTCATCCAGGCAAGTGGAGAGTATTCCATCACACTCCTGACTTGTGCCTTGTAAATGATGGAAAGGCTTTGGGGAGTCAGGAAGTGAATCACTCGCTGCAGAATACCCAGCCTCTGACCTGCTCTCGTAGCCACAGTATTTATATGGCTGGTCCAGTTAAGTTTCTGGTCAATGGTGACCCCCAGGATGTTGATAGTGGGGGATTCGGCAATGGTAATGCCGTTGAATGTCAAGGGAAGGTGGTTGGACTCTCTCTTGTTGGAGATGGTCATTGCCTGGCACTTCTCTGGCGCGAATGTTACTTGCCACTTATCAGCCCAAGCCTGGATGTTGTCCAGGTCTTGCTGCTTGCGGGCTCGGACTGCTTCATTATTTAACTGCTTTCCTTTTGAGAAGCTGGATAGGATTTTGACTTAAATAAATTACTGTTATTTGATTGTCCACCTTTTGTTAATTAAATGCACTTCATAGTTTATTCCTACTATGCGATCTGGTGTTGCTATGCTTTCTCACCTATCTGATGGGAGAAAGATCCTATGGAGACATAGGTTAGTTCCAGGATAATAACAACATTATTCTGTTGTTCATCCTAGGCAGATTACTGAAAGCTTACTTTGTTATCAAGACAAATGAAAATGTTCTCAAAGGCATGGGGGAGTTGGGCCACACCAATTAGAGTGATATTAAATAAAAAGGCCAAAAATGTAGGTGAAGGATAGCAAAGACCCAAAGATGTAACAGCCACCACAGGCAGATCCTATTGCTGTCAGTCCCAAGAGGCAGGACATCCCACAGATCTTCGAGTTGGGTGTGGTGTTTCCCAGGATAATAATTTAGGCTTTTGAAACCTTTCAAAAGCAGTTCTTACTTGGTCACTAGAAAGTTCTCGATAAAGGGGGAATCTCCACATGTTTAGCCCACAAATCAATCGGAAAAACCTTTGAGTCACATATGTGAAGTATTATCATTTGGGTTACAGGCCTGACTCCAACATCCAGATGTTAATCATAGACTGTTGCTATAGAATTTTGTCTGAGCAGTTTAGGCTTTAGCATCTCTGATCTGGGCCAATAGCTTTTTGATGTGGTGTTTCCCAGGATGGTATTCAAGCTCAGTAGCATGCTCGTTCCGTTTGAAGAATACCTTTTATTTAAAAAGTATTAATCATCCAATCCCATGGATTTTTCTCCAGGGGAGATATGCTTTGTATGGGAACTTTCTCATTAAATCCTGACAAAAACAACCACAGGCACAGATTGGGTAAAAAAAAAATCAGGAATTCCATATATTGTCACATCTGAGTCAGACTGAAGCAAAATGATCCAAATCATTCTTATGGAGGTCTGTGAAAGTGAGGATGGGAAGAACCTGGAAATACACAAAACATACAAATCTACTAATCACAAGATTGCCAGGGGTTCATTATCCCAATAAGAGTTAATACAGAGAGTTAACGAAAGATGCCGATTCCAGCCCTGGTACTCAAAAACTTTGAGCTTCAATGCCACAATTTCAATCAAATGTGTTTTGGCTTTATTCTCTTCATTGTGGATAGGTTGAGGCTCACAGCCCTGTTGCTTTAAACATATTCCTATTCAGAAGAGTGATGGACCAGTGTCAATTAAAACCTGGTGATTTGTACACACACGTGCACAGAGACAGAGAGATTTATTGACATTCTTCAGTAGACTGAAAGAAACATCCTCATTCGATTTTTCCTTATTTACAGCAGTTCCATTGGTAGGAGCTTTAACTAACCAAAATCATTTTCTGGATGATTCTGTTCTACATCAGAACAAGTTATTGACTGGTTACAGGTAAGGCACTTTAGTCACTTCTTTGTTCCAGTCTCAGACAGCACTGGATTGGCTGCAGAGTTCTGAGGCAAAGCAATATTAAAACTGGTGTCTGAGGAGGTTGCAAGAGCTACATAGAACCTTAACCACCTTCGCCCCAGGCTTTTGGTCAGAGACGGAATGTGGCTCAGCTATTACTACCTTTTTGGATTGGACTCTGCACTCAATTCTCTTTTTAACCCAAAAGGTATGTTTCATAGAGAAGTCGGAACCCAAAAGTTTCTTTGAGTGGAAGACAAAGGAATGGTGGTGTTCCAGAAAATTAAATGGCCATCATGGGCTTTTTTTGTTGATCTTGCAACAGGTTTCACACTTCTGGAAGATGTACAATATTAGCAGGCAATGCAAACATTGTGGTTGCAAGCCACTGGAAAAGAAGCATAATACTCAATACAGATCCTAAAGCTAGGGGCTGAAGATGATCCAAATCAGAGACAACCCACCCTTGTGACTCTCGACCTATTCACACTGAAGATATGAAAACCAATAAAATACGTTGCGATTAAACTTGGAGGTTTGCTGACTTTACGCAATAAAAGGCACACTTAGCATTAACATTACTGTACTTTAACAAGAAAAATGTCTATTCAAAAGGCAGATTTGATCAGCAAGGTGATTCTCTTAAGTAAACGTTAACTGTTTCTTTCTCCACAGATGCTGCCTCACTTGCTCAGCTTTTCCAGCATTTTCTGTTAATTGGAGGCCTAATCTGCTCTTGGGTGCTATTGGTTCAGTGGACAGTATTAGCTTGGACTCCAGGAAAACTCGTTGCTCTTCAAACAATGCCATTAGATTTTTACCATCCACCTGAATCACTGGAATAGTCAGACAGTACCTCTATTTAACGTCTCATCTGAAGGATGGCACCTCTGGCAATGCATCACTCCATCCTGCTGCACTGAAACCGTAATTTCTCATGGTTGACTGCTGAATTCATACAACATGATGGTCCAGACTGCACCTTGAGCCTTAAGTGATGAAGTTCAAAATGTTGTAAATACCCCTCTAGTTAATGTACCTACCAAGATTTGACACTGGCCAGGCTGCTAAATTCACAATAAATTTATGGTATTTATTGGTTAGGCTTGGACAAAAGCTCCACACTATACATCACATGTATTGGCATAGTTTGCTGTAAACAAGACTATGCTGGACAGAAAATTATAAGGAGTAATTCCACAGTGCCAACACTGTAGTCCTCATTCTCCCATTCTAAAAGCGCAGGTCACCATTGGGAGCAATGAATTACCACTATAAAATTATTTATATTTTGGAACACCATTTGTGATGGAGAACTTACTGTGAATCTTACTATTCTACATAAGGTTATATTACACTATAACCAGGATTAAAATCCTCTATACATTATCCAATTCAAAGCACTATCCTGTAAGATTATATACATACATATTAAAAAAAACAAAAATCCAATCCTGGATCAGCTAACAAGCTACAAGAGTTGTCTCATATTTATGATTGTCAGAAGATTAAGAATCAGTCAGTCATTCAGCATCAATAATAAACATACACAAAGTTTAAGTTGTCACCTCAACTGCAGAATCTAAACTTCATTATATTCACAATCTTCAGGATTCAGTTACTTTATGTAGACAAGAGAATTTTTTCAAGTTATTTTGACTCAAACTATCCCACTTTCCCTCTTGTATATTGTTCTGGATGATCTGTCCCCATGGAGCACCCTCTGACTATCAATGCAATGTCAAATAATAAACATTAAACTTTCTTTTTCAACTGCTTAGGTACCACCTTCAAGGACCAGTGTATTTTATGGAGTGGTAAACTGTCTCATATGACACCATACCGTCAACATCTAAAGCATAATGTTGATGTTAATTCGCCCAGTTTATGGTTCGATTCTTTAACTGCACAGATTCCATCCGTGCATCATTGGGATCTCCACATCCCAAAAGCAGCAGCAAATGAGGAAGTAATATTGCAACCATCTCGCAATCCGGAATCCCGCCTCCCCCTGCCCCCAAACACACTTTTCAGCACATCAAGCATTCCAATACACTGTGATCTTATCCACTAGTTTGGACCTTGATGCAGATTTTTAAAAAAATATGCCATTTCTTCTAAGTACTGCAGATCATCTCCCATAATTTGCCAATCTGGGCTAATATTGACTTTGTGCATCTTCCAGTATCAGGCCAAACAAAACTTCAATCAATTTCACTGCCCCATGGGTTCCCCCTAAAAGATCTCCATTAATCCTCAAATGGGTTGCTTGATCTCTTGTTCATTTTTCAACTACATCCCAGTGAGTTGGAGCCATGAGGTTTAGCTAGCTTCAGACAGTATGGAAAAATGGCACAATTATCCATATTATAGAAGTAGTACAATTCATATTGGTCAAATCTTGACATCTGATCCCTATAGGGTTAGTCCCTTTTGGAAATACGCAGGTGTGCCTGCCTACAGAGTCCCACTCTAGCCCTACATCTGGCATATACAAATTCTCACAGCTTATTCGTTTAAATCTCATATTCGGCGCCAACACCACCAAGTTCAGAGCGCGCCTGGCGCTGACACCACCGAGTTCAGAGAGGAAGGTGTGAGGCCATGGAGGGATTTCAACATGAGGATGCGAATTTTAAAATCAAAGGGGTGTTAGTGGACCGTGAGCCAATGTAGGTCAGCGAGCGCAGGGGTGATGGGTGAACAAGGCTTGCTGTGAGTTACAGTACGTGCAGCAGAGCTTTGGATGAGCTCAAGTGCGTTGAGGGTGGAAGATAGGGGGCCGACCAGGAGAGCATTGGAACAGGCGAGTCTGGACGTAACAAAGGCATGGATGAGGGTTTCAGCAGCAGATGGGCTCAGGCAGGGGCTGAGATGAGCAATGTTGTGGAGGCGGAAGTAGGTGGTCTTTGTGATGGAAAAGATATGGGGTCTGAAGCTCAACTCGGGGTCAATTAGGACGCCAAGGTTGCGAACAGTCTGTTTTAGCCTGCGACAGTAGCCAGTGAAGGGGGTGGAATCAGTAGCGAGGGAAGAGAGTTTGTGGCGGGGACCGAAGACAATGTATTTGGTCTTCCCAATGTTTAATTGGAGGAATTTGCAGTTCATTCACGGCTGGATGTTGGAGAAGGATGGTGTGGTTGACAGTGTTTCAAAAGTACTGAAATAAAGATGGGGAGGGATAGTGCACCTTGGCCAGTCGCAGAGGATGTCACTATTGACTTTGATTAGGGCCAAAGCCTGATCGGAGAGGTTCAATCATGGAGTTTCGGGAAAGATGGCAGACAGGTATGGGATGAACAGACAGCAGCACTGCTTTCTACTCCACAGCTGCAGAAAGCATACGGTGTCTTTTGGAACACAGGCAATAGATGTTGGGACTTGCAGGCAACGCAAACTGCACAGTGGCTCCTCTTCACTCCTACTGCTGCCTGCCAGTTGGGTTACGTGTATCTATGAATACTGCTCATTCTCCTTCCATTGTTCGTTCTCTTCATTCAAGAAAAAAGAGATAACTATGGATGGGGCAAGGCCATTTGGCTCACCTTGAATCAAGTGTTCATCCATCTTTGTGTCTAGAATGATTTCTTGATATCATTCCTACATTTGAGTGCATGTTGTTTTCCCCCATACGAGCGATCCTCCTTATGGCTTTTCTCTGCACTGGACACAACACATCAGCAGCTGCCTTGTGCCTCAGTGACCAGCACTGAACAAGGGAGTCAAGGTGTGGTCTGAGCAGCACACTGTTCACAATTTCCTGACATAAAGGCCTGGGACTTTCCTTATGAAAACCACCCATTTCTGGGAGTGGGGCAGGGCACTTCAACCAAAACTTTGCACCAGAACTGGCCACTTGATTTCGGCCATGATTTCCCTCCCATGACCTCTCTGTGGTCCCGATCGTTCTGGTGGCAGCCTGCCCACTGGAGTCAAATGAATAGGGGGTGGGGGGGGGGGGTAGTGGAATGTTTAAATTCAAACACACGGGTGGGCAGTAATTTTTGCCACTACAGAAGTGACGACAGCTGCTATACCCGTCTCCTAATGTTTGGCTGGTGGCTACATTGATCACCTGGATTGCCACAGGAAGCTAGGATTAGGAGTAGGCCATTGAGCCCCTCGAGCCTGTTCCACCATTCAATCAGATCATCGAGCCACTCCGCCATTCACCATGACATTTCTGCAGCTACCGATCTGCTCAATCACACCCTCACCTGCACCTGGGATGCCCTTGTCCCCATTAAAACCATTACTCTCTCTCACCCTGGTCATTCCCCATGGTACAGCCCTCATGTTTGCTCTCTTAAGTCCAAGGGACGCAGACTTGAATGTTTATGGTGGACAACTGGTTTAAACCATTCATCGCCAGATCTGCCTGGACCACATAAAGCAATAGCGGGTCCTGCTCTCCTCTGCCAAAACTGCTCACTATTCCAGAATCATCCTGGAACGCAAAGATAACCTCCGGCTGCTCTTCTCCACGACAAACCATCTTCTTAAACCCCTTTCCCTTGCCTCCTTCACCCTCACCTCCAACAAGTGCGAGGAGCTCATGGACCACTTTGTCACTAAGATTGAGACCATCAGTTCAGCTGCCTCTGCCACATCCCTCCCTTCCTCTAACCCACCAAGCCAAACTTCTCCTAAGGTTCCCCCCTGCCCTAACCCGAAACTCTCATCTTTCTCTAGTTTCTCTACTATCTCCCTTGATGCCCTCTTCGAGCTCATCATGACCACCCCCTGCTCCCTCGACCCTATTCCCACCAAACTGCTGACCACCCAACTTCCCTTCCTGGCCCCCATGTCAGCTGATATTGTTAATGGTTCCCTCCCTTCAGGTACTGTCCCCCTCCCCTTTAAATCTGCTGTCAACACATCCCTCCTCAAAAAACACCTCTGTCCTCGCAAACTACTGCCCCATCTCCAAACTCCTTTTCCTCTCCAAAGTCCTTAAATACAGGAAAAGGAGTAGGTCACTTAGCCCCTTGAGCCTGTTCTGTCACTTAATGAGATCATGGCTGATGTGACCTAACTCCATATACCCGCCTTAGCCCCATATCCCTTAATACCTTTGGTTAACAGAAATCTATCAATCTCAGGATTTAAAATTAACAACGAACATGTTGTCGCCTCCCAAATCCGTGCCCATCTTTCCCGCAATTCCATATTTGAATCTCTGCAATCAGGTTTACGCCCCTGCCACAGTACGAGCCATGAGATTGAGGACGAGGGGGGGGGGATAATGCACAGTGACAGTGAGTTCCTCGCAACTTGTTGTTGGAGGTGAGGGGTTGGTAGTGGCGAGTTTCTGGAAATGATTGATGGTGTAGTAAAGAAGCGGAGGGCTATCGTCACTCTCCAGGATGACCCTGGAGTAGCAGGCAGTCTCGGCAGAGAAGGGTGAGGCCTGAAAGCGCTTGATGTTGTCCATCCTGCTGTGGTAATGGATGGTTAAGCGTGTTGTGCACCGGATCAACCCAAGCCTGTGCCCCTTGTGAAGATGAAGACCATACCAGGGGAATGAAGGATGGAAATAAAGGAACCAAAACATCCGCCATTGGTGACCTACAACGCGCACGCACGGCCCAACGCGCTCCGGGCCTGAGTGGGCATGCGTGCCATCGATATAGTCCCTATATATTTGCTATAGTCACGGCGAACAAATTATGTCTGAACACTTAGCAGAAACAGAGTAGCTGCTCAATTCCTACAAGTTAGTCATTTTCAAACTTCCATTGGTGTTCCTACCTACATAGTTATCTTGCCCCTGCATTTGCTGTGGCCAAGTCAAGCTTGTAACTAACTGATATATCAAAAGCGCCTGAAACTTATACCGAGAAAACCTTCTGAAAAACTGACTTGCCTTTTGAGAAGTCAATTTGCAAGACTGAGGCACTTTATTCAAATAAACAGCAAGCTCCATAACAGATACACAAGGCATCCCAAAAGCCACCTTTGGTGTCTTAACAGCGCTGTCTAAAATAGGACTGTCTTGATCAGATTATGTCATTACTTATGAGTTAGGTGATGCATGTTAATTGTTTCTTGCACTTAGGTGCGCTTGGTGAGTCCTAACAGACGTATAGATCTAGGAAAACAAACAGTATTGGTTTGACTGGTTTCATTCTAATGTACTTCATGCAGAGCCAAAATAATAAGGCAGTTTCACAGCATTTGAGCATAGTATCTTGCTTTAGAAGAATATACTTTTAAGCAAGAAACGCAGTAGAGTGGAAACCCATACCCTTCTGTCATACCTACCAATAAAAAAGGCAATGAACCAAACAAATCGATCAAAGTACCTTCTGAAAAATTTTCAGCCCTCTCCTCACCACACCACCCTATCAACAACAAGCTCTATGGTTTTTATACAATCAAAACAGGATAAAACTTTCTTCTTTATGATTACCTTCATTCAGGTTTTTACTTGGAGGGCTCAGCCTCTCTCAAAAGTCTGGATTTTAAGTTAATATCGCTCCCGGAGCTATCAATCTGTCAGAGGAAGGGAGTTATCGAACTATACCTATGCATGCAATTTGCAGGATGCTGCAGTCTGACCATATGCAGAATTTTCCACTCAGCAGCATGACTCAGTGTGCGAGAATATTTTTTCTCCTGCTCTAACAGTAATTTTGAAATTCTTTGTTTTATCAAGTGATTTAAGAATAAGCCAGAACATTCAATTTAAATACTTATGATGAGTAACTAGGGGTTATCTTATGTGGAAAGGTTGGACAAGTTGGCCCTGTACACACTGGAGTTTAGAAGGCTAAGAGGTGATCTTATTGAAACATAAAAAGATCCTGAGGGGACGAGAAGGGGTAGATGCTGAGAGGATGTTTCCCCTTGTGGGCGAGACTAGAACCAGGGGCCACAGTTTAAAAATAAGGGGTCTCCCATTTAAGACGGAGATGGAGGAGAAATCTTTTCACTCAGAGGATCGTGAGTCTGTGGAACTCCCTTCCCCAGAGAGTGGTGGAGGCAGGGTCATTGAATGTTTTTAAGGCTGATTAGATTCATTCCTGATTAACAAGGGAGTCAAAGGTTATGTAGGTAGGTGGGAAAGTAGGGTTGAGGTCGCAATCAGATCAGCCATGGCATCAAATGGCAGGGCAGGCTCGAGGGGCCGAATGGCCTAATCCTGCTCTTAATTCGTGTGTCCTAGATAAAACCCATCAAATACTGCTTTTTTTAAAAAAAAATTGAGAGCGAGATGATTACATTACCTGTGTTTTCTCATTTATACTGAAAAGTTGTAACAATTTATAAAAAATGTACATTCTTCTCAGGACAAATGTCAAAACATGTCTTTGTTCAGGCTATAATTATATTTGCATTTGATTTGCAAAATGATTTCAAGTTACCCTAGCAGATCAATTTAAGTAGTAAAAGTTTCACATAAAAACTATTTTAAACTTTTTTCTTTTACTTCAGGTGAGTCCAGTTCAGTGGGAAAGCACCTGTGCTTTCTTTTGTTTGTACTTGGAATTCCAATATAATCATTCAAGGATCTAATTATGTGGATGTGCTAGCTATTTCACAATACCAAGTTCTTCACCCTATCCAGTACAGCACACCAAAATTTCTCCCTCCTCAATGGCTGCAAAATCCCAACATGGAAAACAGAGCAATTTGCCTGTTAACAAATAGTCCACCAACCTCCCTCTTCCCCACTCCACCATCATCATCCCCCACTCTATGCTTTGTGACCAGTTGAAAAGTTTAAGAAACATTGTTTTATTCACCTTTCAGTTGAATTCCCGCTGCAAAACGTTCATATGGCCGTTTTTGGAACATCTAATAGTTAACTTGGGTGGAATTCAATGTGTATGTCCACAAATAGAGCTGCCTTACTGTGCAGATAATGTTAATGCAGCCAACTTTGATAAGACCAGATAGTGACTGAAAGATGATCAGCTAAATGCAGTTTTTTTTTTAAAAAAGACTTCAATTGAGTACGTTTTCAATTTTAAAAAAACAAGCTCACATATTGGTGATGGACCAAATGGTGACTACACCATAATTCATAAAGACGCCATAAAATTAAACCATTGTGCAATCCAACATCTTTCACATATGGAACATCTCAGCAATTCTGGCGTAACGGAAAAGTTTAGGGAACACAACCTACAAGTCAACAAAAGGGAAGTCCAGTTCCAATGAACAAAACGCTAACGTGCCTTATTTCATTACAAATGCTGACATTTTTTGCCTCAAAGAAAATCTTTCTTGCAGGGTAGCTTCCTAACTTTCATAAAATTATAACTTACAAAGGAAAATATTATTTCATAAAATCTGGAGCAAACTTACAATGAGAATCAGTATTTGAACAAATTCAATGTTGTATAGGTTAAAAGCACAATGATATCCCAGGAATATAAGTGGAGATGGAGGCGACTGTATCTGCGAGAATGGGTAAATGCAAGCGAGTCTACATGTTTAAAATAGCGTTATTATAGTGCAGTGCAGAAAAGAGGATTATATTCACAAAATTAATATAACCAGCTATTTAATACTGCACTACAATCAAGCTTTTGTTGCATCACCCTTGGCTGCTACAAAGCAAAAGAAATCTATTCCAGACAGTTTTATAGTGTTTTTTTTATGTTGCTGCAGTAAAAACATCAATTTGGTAAAAAAAATTCCAGGATACATGCCAATGACACTAACCAAAGGGCTGAAAATGCCCATTACTGTAGTGCAGCATCATAATGGCTCAATACATCTTGCGGATTCTGGCTTAATAGAATATCTCTCACTACACTTAAAAATATTTCTATGATCGGAGAGCTGGAATTTCGGCATTACTAATTTAAAAAAGGACACAAAGGAATGCAATTCCTCAAATCCACTGCAAAGCAAAAATCAACTTTGATTTATCAAAATTTGACATCACACATGAAAGATTTATTGTATTTAGTTAGATTTTTAATAACCTATGCCCAGAAGAGAATAAAACACAGCTTGCAACTATATAGGCCTCATCACATCCTCAGGATGTATCAAAGTGACATATGAATTATTTTTGAAGTTCTGTCATTTTAGTTACTTCGGCAAGAACAGCAGCCAATTTGCACACAGTGAGGTCCCACAAACAGAAAATTAGATAAATCATTAGGTAATCTGTTTTGGCAGTGTTCGTTGATGGAAGAATGTTGGCCAGGACACCAAAACTCCAGATTGGTCTTTGAATTTAGTACCAAGAGATCTTTTACATCCATATAACTGGTATATATCGGTTTAAATTGCCTTTGATAATGCAGCATCCATCATTACCGCACTGAAGTGATTATGGGCTGGAATGGGACTTGAATTCAGACCTTCTGACTCAGTTGGTATCAAGTGAGCCAAGCTGCTTTCAGGGAGGTTATCTTTTGGTTCCAATTGGAGCACCAACATCTCTCTGCAAGATTTTAATGCAAATCATCATAACAATTCACTCATGCAACCCAAGAGAAATTCAACAGCTGAGACTGTAAATCTTGATGGCCCAGAATTTGCTATCAAAATAACAGTGAGTCCAATGGCGCTCACTGTTACTTATACACAAATCGTACAGCAACTTCAAGCAAGGGGCAGATGCACGATTAAACGCAGAAATCAAAAAGTTGCTGTCCGAGATGTGCTGCTCCACTGTTAGCTTTGCAAAAACGGCAAAGGTACCTCGCTGTCTGCCTCAACATTGAAATGCATTGAATGGCATGAAGTTGCTGTTTTTGGCGGAAGATACGAACTAAACCCGCCACAGAAAGTTACGTCAAGTCATTTCAAGTCTACATACACTTTTAACCACATGTTAAGTGTTAATTACTACCAGTCAACCTTTCTGGAACTGAATATTAACTATCACAAGTGTGGAGCCTCATTCCATCAGGTTTTAATTGTTGGAGATGTTAAAAAATTTAATTAATTTTTTTTAAAACTTTTCCTCTCTCTCTTTTTTCTTTCTCTCTTAATCCAATCTTTCTTTCCCTCTCTATTTCTCTTTCAGTACCCAATTTGACATTGAATTCACCATTCCAACTTACACTTACTTCCTTCTCAATCCTTGCGCTGTTAATTTCACAATCCTTCAATCTGATTGGTTGAGGAGACACACAGTTGCTTGCCCTGTTCACTCAGGTCCCAGATGCCCTGTAGAGGGCACCACCCCATTTCCATCACCCACTTCCAGCAACTTGTGACGCAAAACATCATGGAGATTAAATGGGCGAGGGCAAATCTAACTAATGGCGGGTGCCATTCATTGCCCTGCTACAGCAAATTCTGGGCCATTACTTGGGAAAGTATCACACGAAAATAAGTTTGTAGTATTTTTATTTTTAAAATTTCACCCTGGTCACAACCTATGCTGTAGGCACTACCTCCTACACCAACGAACTTCAAATCATTTGCTATTTGCTATGCACTAACAGTCAGCACCACGAATGCGGTCCGAAGTTCAATCGGGTAAGTGAAAAATATTCAACTGAGCCCTTTTTTAAAAAAAATTTCGTTCCTGGGATGTGGGTGTCACTGCCAAGGCCAGCATTTATTGCCCATCCCTAATTGCCCTTGAGAAGGTGGTGGTGAGCCGCCTTCTTGAACTTCTGCAGTCCGTGTGGTGAAGGTTCTCCCACTGTGCTGTTAGGTAGGGAGTTCCAGGATTTTGACCCAGCGACGATAAAGGAACGGCGATATATTTCCAAGTCGGGACGGTGTGTGACTTGGAGGGGAACGTGCAGGTGGTGTTGTTCCCATGTGCCTGCTGCCCTTGTCCTTCAAGGTGGTAGAGGTCATGGGTTTGGGAGGTGCCGTTGAAGAAGTCTTGGCGAGTTGCTGCGGTGCATCTTGTAGACGGTACACACTGCAACCACGGCGTGCCAGTAGTGAAGGGAGTGAATGTTTAGGGTGGTAGATGGGGTGCCAGTCAAGCGGGCTGCTTTGTCCTGGATGGTGTCAAGCTTCTTGAGTGTTGTTGGAGCTGCACTCATCCAGGCTAGTGGAGAGTTTTCCATCACACTCCTGACTTGTGCCTTGTAGACGGTGGAAAGGAAGTGAGTCACTCGCTGCAGAATACCCAGCCTCTGACCGTCTCTTGTAGCCGCATTATTTATGTGGCTGGTCCAGTTAAGTTTCTGGTCAATGGTGACCCCCAGGATGTTGATGGTGGGGGATTCGGCAATGGTAATGACATTGAATGTCAAGGAGAGATGGTTAGACCCTCTCTTGTTGGAGATGGCGCGAATGTTACTTGCCACTTATCAGTCCAAGCCTGGATGTTGTCCGGGTCTTGCTGCATTTTCTGAGGGGTTGCGAATGGAACTGAACACTGTGCAATCAGCGAACATCCCCATTTCTGACCTTATGATGGAAGGAAGGTCATTGATGAAGCAGCTGAAGATGGTTGGGCCCAGGACACTGCCCTGAGGAGCTCCTGCAGCAATGTCCTGAGGCTGAGATGATTGGCCTCCAACAACTACTACCATCTTCCTTTGTGCTGGTATGACTCCAGCCACTGGAGAGTTTTCCCACTGACTTCAATTTTACGAGGGCTCCTTGGTACCACACTCGGTCAAATGCTGCCTTGATGTCAAGGGCAGTCACTCTCACCTCACCTCTGGAATTCAGCTCTTTTGTCCATGTTTGGTCCAAGGCTGTAATGAGGTCTGGAGCCGAGTGGTCCTGGCGGAACCCAAACTGAGCATCGGTCAGCAGGTTATTGATGAGTAAATGCCGCTTGAAAGCGCTGTCGACGACACCTTCCATCACTTTGCTGATGATTGAGAGTAGACTGATGGGGTGGTCACTGGTCGGATTGGATTTGTCCTGCTTTTTGTGGACAGGAAATACCTGGGCAATTTTCCACATTGTCGGGTCGATGCCAGTGTTGTAGCTGTACTGGAACAGTTTGGCTGGAGGAGCGGTTAGTTCTGGAGCACAAGGCTTCCGCACTACAGCTGGGATGTTGTCGGGGCCCATAGCCTTTGCTGTATCCAGTGCACTCATCCGTTTCTTAATATCACGTGGAGTAAATCGAATTGGCTGAAGACTGGCTTCTGTGATGGTCGGGATATCGGGAGGAGGCCGAGATGGATCATCCACTCAGCACTTCTGGCTGAAGATGGTTGCAAATGCTTCAGCCTTGTCTTTTGCACTCACGTGCTGGACTCCGCCATCATTGAGGATGGGGATGTTCAGGGAGCCTCCTCCTCTCATTGGTGGTGGACAGTCAAACAACTATTCATGACAGGATGTGGCAGGGCTGCAGAGCTTTAATCTGATCCGTTGGTTGTGGAATCGCTTAGCTCTGTCCATAGCATGCTGCTTCCGCTGTTTAGCATGCATGTAGTCCTGTGTTGTACCTTCACCAGGTTGGCACCTCATTTTTAGGTACGCCTGGTGCTGCTCCTGGCATGCTCTTCTACACTCCTCATTGAACCAGGGTTGATCCCCTGGCTTGTTGGTAATGGTAGAGTGAGGAATATGCCAAGCCATGAGGTTACAGAATGCACTGCACTACAATTCTGCTGCTGCTGATGGCCCACAGCACCTCATGGATGCCCAGGTTTGAGCTGCTAGTTTTGTTCTGAATCTATCCCATTTAGCACGGTGGTCGTGCCACACAACACATTGGATGATATTCCTCAGTGTGAAGACGGGACTTTGTCTCCACAAGGACTGTGAAGTGGTCACTCCTACCAATACTGTCATGGACAGATGCATCTGCGACAGGTAGTTTGGTGAGGACGAGGTCAAGTAGGTTTCTCCCTTGTGTTGGTTTGCTCACCACTTGCCGCAGGCCCAGTCTAGAAGCTACGTCCTTCAGGACTCAGCCAGCTCGGTCAGTTGTGGTGCTACCGAGCCACTCTTGGTGATGGACATTGAAGTCCCCCACCCACAGTACATTCTGTGCCCTTGCTACCCTCAGTGCTTCCTCCAAGTGGTGCTCAACATGGAGAAGGACTAATTCATCAGCTGAGGGAGGATGGTAGGTGGTAATCAGCAGGAGGTTTCCTTGCCCATGTTTGATCTGATGCCATGAGATTTCATGGGGTCTGGTGTCAATGTTGAGGACTCCCAAGGCCACTCTCTCCTGACTGTATACCACTGTATCGCTACCTCTGGTGGGTCTGTGGGACAGGACATACACCCAGGGATGGTGATGGAAGAATCTGGGACGTAAGCTGAAAGGTATGATTCTGTGAGTATAGCTATGTTAGGCTGTTGCTTGACTGGTTTGTGGGACAGCTCTCCTAATTTTGGCACAAGTACCCAGATGTTAGTGAGGAGGACTGTCGGGTCGACTGGGCTTGATTTGCCTTTGTTGTGTCCGGTTCCTGGTGGTCCGATGCCGGGTGGTCCATCCGATTTTATTCTTATTGTGTCTTTCTGTAGTGAGACTGTACAACTGAGTGGCTTGCTGGGCCATTTCAGAGGGTGAAGAAGAATCAACCACATTGCTGTGGGTCTGAAGTCACATAGAGGCCATGACGGTTAAGGACGGCAGGTTTCCTTCCCTAAAGGACATTAGTGAACTAGACGGGTTTTTACGACAATCCATAAGTTTCATGGCCACCGTAACTGATACTAATTTTTTAAATTCCAGATTTAATTTAATTTAATTAATTGAATTTAAATTCCCCAGCTGCTGTGGCGGGATTTGAACTCATGACTCCGGATTATTAGTCCAGGCCGCTGGATTACTTGTCCAGTAACATAACCACTATGCCACCATACCCGGTAACCACTGTGCTACCGTACCCTAATATAAAATGTTATATTGCAGATGCAGAAACAACCCTCAAGAGAAACACAAGCAGAAGCAGAAATCTTACAATGTTACTTTATGCTTCGTCACAATTATTAAATTCAACTGCTTTCTGCTTGAAATGACTTGTACAATATAGTTAAGATACATACTTGATTCTGTTATAGGCAGAACTTTGCATTCTATATTTTAAGGGCACAATTGTCATAGCTTTTTAAAATTCCTTTTTCTGCCTGAGGGATTACTAATATGTGAATTGGAATTTCCAAATGGTTACCATTTATCCCAAAATGGAATTAAGGTTGCACTGTCTTCTTGTAGGCCATTTGATTGGTCTATATTGAAGGTTATAAATGATTTTGCTACTTGAGTCTCTAATTATAGCATGCTATTTATGCAGCTTTCGGAACACTTATTTCAGTGTCATATTTTACAGTTAGTGAAAACTGGGCCAACACTTAATATCGATGTTTTAAGACACTGCACCCATAACTTATGTACTTTGTGTGACTGAGATGGTCTGAGACTGAGGGAAGAGAAGGAGTCTGCCAGGTTGAGATCGAAGGAGAAGCCAAGAGGCACTTGGCAGTGAACAAATGAGGAGAACTCCACTGGGTTAGGATTCAGAGCTTTACTGGAGCAGTGTTGGGACAGCAAAGAGAAAGAGCTACCAGGTCTCTATTTAAATGAAGAGCGACCGGCAGAAGACTAGACCCAGGGCAGAGGATCAGGGATTGGGCATCAGCAGCAATCAGAAAGGCAAATCGTATCTGACTAACCCGAATGAGTTAGGAACACAGGAATAGGAGTAGGCCATTTAGCCCCTCGAGTTGAATGGCGTAACAGACAAGATCATGGCTGATCTGTGACCTCATTCCATTCACCTGCCTTAGACCCATATTCCTTAATACCTTTGGTTAACAAAAATCTATCAATCTCTGATTTAAAATTAAAAATTGAGCTAGCATCAACTGCCGTTTGGAGAAAAAAGTTCCAAATTTCTACCACCCTTTGCGTGTGAAAGTGTTTCCTAACTACACTCCTGAAAATCCTGGCTATATTTTTTTAGGCTATGTCCCCTAGTCCTAGGCTCCCCATCCAGCGGAAATAGTTTCTCTCTATCTACCCTATCAGTTCCCCTTAATATCTTAAAAATTTTGATCAAGTCACCCCTTAATCTTCTAAATTTCAGGGAATACAACCCTGGTCTGTGTAATCTCTCCTCATAATTTAACCCTTGGAATCCAGGTGTCATTCTAGTAAATCTACACCGCACTCCCTCTAAGGCCAATATATCCTTCCTAAGGTACGGTGCCCAGAACTGAACACTGTACTCCAGGTGTGGTCTAACCAAGGCTTTGTATAGCTGTAGCATAACTTCTACCCCCTTGTATTCTAGTTCTCTAGATATAAAGGCCAGCATTCCATTAGCCTTTTTGATTATTTTCTGTACCTGTCCATGACATTTTAATGATCTATGTACACGGACCCCTAAGTCTCTTTGGAGCTGTTTCGAGCTTTTCACCATTTAGAAAATACTCTGATCTATCCTTTTTAGGTCCAAAGTGGATGAGCCTCACACTTGCCAACACAAATCTATTTGCCATAGTTTTGCCCATTCACTTAATTTATTAATATATCTCTGTAATTTTATGCTTCCATCTACATTGCTTACAATGTTGCCTATCTTTGCGTCATCAGCAAACTTGGATATGTGGCTCTCCATCCAGTCATCTAAGTCATTAATAAATACAGTGAATAGTTGAGGTCCCAACACAGATCCCTGTGGGGACATCACTAGTCACATCCTGCCAATTTGAGGACCTGCCCATTATCCCTACACTCTGTCTACTGCTGCTCAGACAATTTCCTAATCAGGTCAATAATTTGCCCTCAATTCTATGAGCTTCAACTTCAACTAACAGCCTCTTTTGAGGGATTTTATCAAATGCCTTATGGAAGTCCATAAAAACAACATCCATGGACATTCTCCTGTCCACGACTTTAGTCACCTCTTCAAAAAATTCAGATCAGGTTCATCAGGCATGACCCACCCTTTACAAATCCATGCTGGCTTTCTCTGATCAGCTGAAAATTTTCAAGACGTTCAGTCACTATCCTTAATTAGTTATAGACTCTAGTAATTTCCCAACAACAGTTGTTAGGCTAACTGGTCTATAGTTCCTAGGTTTCCCTCTATTACCTTTCTCAAATAGCAGAGTGACATATGCAATTTTCCAATCTAAAGGAACGGTTTCTGAATCGAGAGAACTTTGAAAGATTATAGTTAGGGCATGAGAAAGTAACAGAGACGGTTGATGAAAGCTGCGCAGTAGATGGTGTGTGGTTAATGCAAGGGTAGCATGTGTCAAAATGTAAGAGGACATGAATAAACTTTCAGAATGGGCATGTAATTGGCAAATGAATTTCAATATAGTTAAGTGAGGTGGTGAATTTTGGTCAGAAGAATAAGGAGGTAACATACTGCTTGGATAATAAGAGTCCAAACGAGATAGGGGATCTAGGGGTACAGATACACAAATCACTAAAATTAGTGACGCAGGTTAATAAGGCCATAAATGAGGCAAATCAAGTACTGGGGTTCATTTCTAGAGGGATAGAATTGAAAAGCAAAGAGGTTGTGTTAAACTTGTGTAGAACCCTGGTTAGACCAGACCTGGAGTATTGTGCACAGTTCAGGTCTCAATATTATGAAAAGGATAGAGAGACATTGGAGGGGATACAAAAAGATTCACAAGGATGATACCAGAACTGAGAAGAAATCCTTATCCGGAAAGGCTGAACAGGCTGGGGCTCTTTTCTCTAAAAAAGAAAAGGTGACCTGACACACGTCTTTAAGACAATGACACGGTTTGATAGAGTAGACGTGTAGAAAATGTTTCCATTTGTGTGTGTGTGTGTGTGTGTGTGTGTGTGTGTGGGGGGGGGGGGGGGAGTCTAAAACTAGAGATCATAAATATAAAATAGTCGCTAATAAATCCAACAGGGAACTCAGGAGGAACTTCATTACCCAAAGAGTGGTCAGAACGTGGACCATGCTACCACAAGGAATAGTTGAGGCAAATAGCATAGATGCATTTAAGGGGAAGCTCGATAAGCACATGAGGGAGAGAGGAATAGAAGGTATCCTGATAGAGTTAGATGAAGCAGGGAGGGAGGAGGCTCATCTGGAGCATAAATGCCATCATAGACCAGCTGGGCCGAATGGCCTGTTTCTGTGCTGTAGTTTCCATGTAACTCGATGTATTTATAGACTTTCAAAAGTTATTTGATAAGTACCACATAACAGACTTATTTGGAAAATAGAAACACATGGGATTAAAGGTATGATGGCAACTTGGGTACATAATTGGCTAAGGGATAGAAGGCAGGGAGTAGTGGTGAATGGATGTTTTTATGACTGGAGAGAAGTATGCAGCGGGGTCTCCCAGGGATTGGTATTAGGACCATTGCTTTTTTTGTTATATATAAAATGACCTGGACTTGGGTAGAGCGAGTACAATTTCTAAGTTTGTGGATGATACAAAACTTTGCAACATAGTAAATAGTGAGGAGGATAACAGCAGACTTCAGGAGGATATGGACAGACTAGTGAAATGGGCAGACACGTGATAGATGCAAGTTAATGCGGATAAGTGTGAAGTGATGCACGTTGGGAGGAACAACATGGAGAGGCAGTATAATCTAAATGGTACTATTTTGAGGGGGGTGCAAGAGCAGAGGGACCTGGGGATGCATATTCACAAATCTTTGAAGATGGCAGGGCGAATTGATAAGGCGGTTAAGAAAGCATATGGGACATTTGACTTTGTAAATAGGGATAATGAATACAAAAACAAGGAAGTCATGCTGAACCTTTACAAATCACCAGTTAGGCCTCAGCTGGAGTATTGTGTACAATTCTGGGCACCACACTTTAGGAAGGATGTCAAGGCCTTGGAGAGGGTCCGGAGGAGGTTTACTAGGCTGATTCCAGGGATGAGCAACTACTGTTATGTGGAGAGATTGTAGAAGCCGGGATTGTTCTCCTTCGAGCAGAGAAGGTTAAGGGGGAAACCTAATGGAGGTATTCAAAATAATGAGGAGTTTTGATCGAGCAAGTCGGGAGAAACTGTTTCCTCTGGCAAGTGGGTTGATAACCAGAGGTCACAGATTTAAAATAATCGGCAAAAGAACTAGAGGGGAAATGAGGAGAATATTTTTCCACACAGGGTTGAGATCTGGAATGCACTACCTGAAAGGGTGGTGGAATCAGATTCCATAGGAAGTTTCAAAAGGCAATTGAACATGTGCTTGAAGAGGACTAATTTGCAGGGTTATGGGGAAAAAGCTAGGGTGTGGGACTAAATTGGACAGCTCTTTCAAAGAGCCAGAGCCGGCACACGCACAGCGGGTTGAATGGCCTCCTTTTGTGCTGTAAGATTCTATGCTTCTACTGTGGAGAGGAACAGAAAGAAAAGAACGTGCATTTATAAAGCAGCATTCATGACCTCAGGTCATTCTCAAGCGCTTTAAAGCCAATGAGGTACTTTTGAAGTGAAGAAACTGTTCTAACGTGTGGAAACAGGGCAGTCAATTTGAGCATAGCTACAAACACCAATTAGATAAATGATCAGATAATGTTTTTTTTTAAGTGATGTTGGTTGAGAGCTCGAAGAGAGAGAATAATTAGCACGTGCATGCCTTTGGTTCATTGTTGGGGGGGGGGGGGGGGGAGGGAGGAGGAGGAGGGGAGAATGGAGAGAACAGAGACATAAGATCAATTGGATGGTGGATTTGGGAATTTTTTTTAAAAATATAAAAATATTAAAAATTTATTCAGTTACGTAATAGGTTTAGCAATATAGATCAATGAGGAACTACCACTGTATGCCACAGAAATTATTTTGGTACAAAGCAACTGGGTCAGAAGATAAAGCAGGCAGAAATGACACTACAGAGATAGTTTTTGGATTCACTCAGTCCCTGGTGACTTGATTCTGTGACCTGATTGGATTTTGGATTGGGGATCTGATTAGTTGACCTGGCAGGTTAAAGGGACAAAGATATCTGGAATTCAACTGAACACCACACAGACTGATCAAAAATGTATCTGCTACCATAATCAAATTGTTTGAGAAGATGCTACAGCATTACAAGATATGGCACACAATAATGCATTCACACCGACACAATTATACTTTAGTGGCTATTTTAAACTGCACCCCATTTTCATTGCAATATGCTCTAAAGGGCATGCAATAGTAAATAGCTCACAGCATTAACTAAGCCATAACTTGGAGAGAAGTGGGAGCATACATTTTAATAGCTATACAGCAAAAATAGCACATCACTGGGTGAAGTGTATTGCTCTATCTTGGGAGTGATTTTAAGTGCTGCATGTACCCCCTAAGGTTTTATAAAGGATGGAGCAAGTGATCCTTCAATTACTCATACCCATTCCTCATTTAAAGTTGGAAGGGTAATCCCTTGCAAACAGTGCTCACTCTGTTTCGAAAGAAGTTATTTCCTGACTTGTGAAACAGTCTACGGGCCTATGTACCTATTAAACAAATGGACTGAAGCCAAGGAACAGATGAATCCAGGTCAAAACAAAAATCGATGTGCCAGCTTAACCACAATAAAATGGACCGCCAAAACCACTTACTGTTGAACTTCCTTTAGAAATTTTCTCAATTCTATTTATCAAATATATGTGAAGCTTTATTTCTTTTTTACATAAGGTGCAATACATCAAGTTACGTGAACTGCTAATGGGAAGCAACGGATGGGAAAGTTTCCAAACTATACTTTGGTATTGAACCATGTTAATGAATTATTAATTCTTCTTTACAGATTTAGCAATTCTTCTAAATGATTTCAAACTCTCCATTTTGAGATTGTTCTCCAACACTTTCTCCTCTCCTTTCTTAAAACAATGAACAATATAACAGCAAATGTGCCAGTGGCTGAATAGATTCCTGATGCACCACAAAGCAAGACAAAACATCATGTTGCCTCCTTACAACATGACTAAGATCAAGATGATATTGAGTCCAAAGCTACTTTCTGACATATATTATGCTACTGCTTGACTCAAATTTAGGTCCTTTTTTTTTTGCCATTGGTGCTGCCAGGATTATCACGTTTTTGATATTGTTACATTCTTGCAGGATGATGGATTGAAATTTCTATAAATTCAATAAAATCATTTGGTGTTGTCTAACTGAAAATTCTGAGTCAAACATATAACAGAATAGCGTGCTAACTGTACATTATTAAGACATGTTACGTTAGCAACTTGGAACATCATTGATTTAGTCACTGACAACAATAGATTTAGTAATGGGATGGTGACAGTCTATTGGGCTTAATTTCAAGCCTTATTCTGGATTTTTTTTGGAGGAGGGTTAGGGAAGAGGAAGGAAAGATTAGGAATTAATCTTATTTTATCAGAGAAATAAAGGATCCCTATAAGAAACCCCATAGGATGCAATTAGTCCATCCATCTGCCTACTTACCCCAACCTGAAAGGGGCTTCACTTAAAGGGAAGTCATCTACTCTCTACTTTACTGTGCATTAAAACCCACAATGAACACGACAGAAGCTGCTCCCATTCTTAATTCCAAAAAAGAGCCCAGCAAGGAACAGGTTCCATAATCAATATGGACTATCGTCAAAAACCCCATCTGATCTCCTCCCCCCCACCCCATCCCTCAGGCAGGGATACTGGCACACCTCTGGTGCTCTGGTTAAAACCAGCCAACTTAGTACAGAACTGGAGTCGAACACGGGGCATTCTGGTCTACAAGACTAAGGACAGCCACTTGGAAACTGGGTTCTGTTTTAACTTTTGAGTTCTGCCCATCCCTTTTCCAAATTTCTCCCCTTCCCCTCTTTTGAAATATGGATTCATAGCTGAAGCACAATTCCACAAATGCCAGTCACTCTCCAGTATCTTGGCCAATTGACCATCCCTCCTCTGTGAGCCTTGATAGTAGGTATCAACGGGCTATTCAAGCACAGCCACATTACAGCTGTAGGCCGGTGATATTTTGTTAACTTGGCCAGTATGTTGTTTTACTTCTATGCATTTTGTCTGTAATGGATAATTAGGGGTCGCTAAATAGCAATCAGGAGTGGGAAACTTGGCTGATTTTTCCCTGCCGTCCCCAGGGCTGCTGAGACTAATGGTAGCAATCTTACCGACACACCACCTGAGGTCATCTGCCTCAGCACACAGAGGAATTACACTTGGGATGCTGATTTGTATGGTTCAGCAAGTCACTGCCTTAACAGCTGAGCCCTATTATTAATCAAATTATGACAAGTTTAATTCATTCTACTCAATACAATTCCTGAATAATCATTAGATGAAATAAAAATCAAAAATTTGAAGTTGTAACTATAGACTAAATAAACTTCAGAAAATTTGCCATTTTTACATTTCTATTCATTGCCACAGGATAAACAATGGAACATTCCCAAGTAATATGGAACAGAGATGTTTGGAAATCAAAGCACTGCCAAGCTTGATCTAATTCAAAATAAAAACAGAAAATTGAATTACACCACAGGTTCAGCATCGGAGAGGAAAACAAAACAGGTCAACATTTCATGTAGAGACTCAACCTGAAATGTTCCTCTTCCCAGCAATTTTCTGTGTTTTCTTTTGATCTGATGTAGCACTTCAAGGGTACAAAATCACAATTTGTGGTTGGGATCAGATCAGCCATGATCTTATTGAATGGCGGAGCAGGCTCGAGGGGCCGATTGGCCTACTCCTGCTCCAATTTCTTATGTTCTTATGTTCTTATGTTCTTATGTAAAATCACAAGTAGGGCCAGCTGTTAAAAATACTGGTCAACAGAATGAAAGCTAAAAATGTTCCTCACACAAACCTATCGACACACACCCACACACAAAGTTATCTCCTGGAGACAAGTTACAAGAGGCTTGTACGAACAAGAACATTTCCTGAATATGGAAGCAGGGGAGAATCTATGGGAACGGAAAAGTACTGGCCGTCAGTCACATTCCCATGATCACTGCCCCTTTATTTAATGTACTGGTCTCAGTTCAATCACCTTGTGGAGCCCTCTACTTTTATATGATTAGCTAGTCAGTATTTACTGACACAAAGGAAATATTGTTCTGAAGAAGGATCTCCACTTGAGAAGTTATCCAGTCTCATTTTTACACAAGCGGGTGGACCTGCTGTGCCTTTTCCAGTTTGCTTTTCAGTAACTGAATTAGATATGCACATACAAATAAGGTGTTGGAATACTATTTCTGCCCAGAAAAATATAAATAAAAAGTAAATACTGCAACCTTAACACCATGAAATCTCATCTAGCTTAAGTACCCTTGCAAAGTTGAACTAATTTACAGTAAATGCTCGTTCAGCACAAAAAGTTAGGTCAGAAACTGATCATGAGCAATGCAGAGTTTAATGAAACAGAGAACAAGTTGCAATCCCAAAACTGATGGCATTACTGGGTGTCCACAGTCACAAAAAGCTTACAGAGCCAAGACTTCCTCTGAACTGTAAAGTAATTGATCTTGGATCTTACTGCATTCTCCACTACTGTTTAAGGTTGTGAATTTGCACAGAGTCATTCGATTGCACACACTTGCACAAACCGAACATAACCTTAAGACTGTTAGGCGAAGCTGGACTCAAATGAATGTTTCGTTTTCAGGGAGTGGAATTCATTCCGCATTTGTACTATTTCTGCTGATGACAGCATTACAACTTCATATTGAAGTCAAACAGCCACATCCCTTTTATGGGTATTTGGATACTCGGGCCTGCCAATACCACTCAGAGAAACTTCCATTTTAATACGAGAAATTATCTATGTCACAAAAACTGGAGAAAAATAGTGGCAGCTGTACAGGAACATAATTCAACTCTTCCATTAAAGAATGGTTCCTTATAATCACCAAGCTGACATCTCTCTTTATTGCAGCTTTCATTGACTTCTTGAATCATACAAATATAGTCTTTATCTACATACCACAGGAAAAGCCAAATGTCAGTAGCTAAATGAGATATCATGGGCACGAATAATAGGCAGTTACAACAGAAGGTGACTGTAAGTGCTTATCCTTGATGGGTTCATGTATTTCTCTTCCCTCCCCCCACTCCCCCCCCCCCAATAACCGTGGTATTTACTTCAGTAAACAGTAAATAACATTATATTTGAACCTCCCAACCCCAAGTCTGTCCTTCCTATAAGGGAAGTGTCACAAGAGCTAATTAATATTACCTTCAGATTTAACCTCACTCTGTCGGGAAGCACCTCCCCAACTGAGGTACGGAACTTACTTGGGTTGGGGGGGGGGGGTGTAGGAGAGCGGAAATTGTAGTTAACTTGCATTCTACCATTTCATGGCTCAGTGCATTAATGCAGTATAATTTAGGATAGCACTTAAAATGATTTGAGCATCCAACCCTCAGACAGCCCACTCAGCCTTGCAGCTGGGTTGCAAGCTTTGGTATCTAAAAATATCAAATCTATATTTAAATGCTCAGTCCATCAATCTAGCTGCAAGTCAGACTACACTCAAAGAATGAGTGTACTTCTCATTTTTCCAGGTAATTTGTTAGTGTGCTGAATCCAGCAGCCTAGGGTGTGAATTGGTAATGAGAACCATCAGTCAGCATTCTTCTGCACAGATAAGCCATGAGTTGTGCATCATCACAAATCCAATAGAGTCACCTTCAACTCCAGAGGAAAAAAAAATCAACGCTTCACAAAAATTCATTTTTGAAAGCTTTTGAAGCAAAAGCAGCTGTTATGAGGAAACGTGACTTCACTCCATTAGCCTCAAACCTTTCACTCACTCATGTATACCAGTAACTCACCCGTACAGCATCCTGGTTACAAAAGGAGTATGGGCTTCACCCCATCCAATGCCTTTCCCTGTGTTCTCAGCAAAAAAAAACACTTCCACAGGCAAACCAAGTCTCCTTTGATCCAAAACCTGTCATTTTCAGAATATGCAGGTTTAACAATTAACCTCTAATTTGCAGCACAGGCTCACTGTGATGATGCACAATACATGGGTGCAAAACAAACACTCCAGCTCTTCCAAAGGCAAAAACTAAAATTCCATGCAAACAACATATACAGGCTAAAATTATTCAGTCAAATCTATTTACAGGTTAAGTAATACACAGAAGTGAAGTGACGTAGCAAGATTAGCTACTAGCATAATCAGAACATTAATTCAAAACAAAATTGGAGTCAGTGCACAAGGACTTGTCTTTATACCCTTTCTTGGAGTCTAATAAGCAATAAGATCCACAGACTTAATAGTCAGGATTGTCTCTTAGTAGATCTTCCAGATGCAATGCCATATATGAATGATATGAAACCCAGTTCATCCACAGAGTTCAGACCTCCTCCAGAGCTAAAGCTGGGCAACCAGGACAACCAACTATGCCATGGGATGATTTCATGTTACAACCATTTCCTTGACCGAAAGAGAGTTGAACAGTTCTTACCTTTGAGGCAAAGGAATTAGTCTCGACTTTTGTCACTTCATCTATGAATTTCTCTAAAGGCGAAATATTAGAATCATCACATCCATGTGTCAACTTGCAGAAGTTAAAATTACAAAATAAACAATTGTGGCCACCAAGGAATGTTTGAATTAACTGGTTTCTGAAAATAGGTTTTAAAGCCAAGGAAACCCATTTAGACAAACATTTCCCACTGAATATGCTGTCAAGCCCCAACTGTGTAATCTGTCACATGAACTGGTCACCACGGCCACAGAAAAATGGGCTCCTCCCAGAGATACACCTGGCTGAAACCAATTTTTTTTTTAAACCTAAAAAAAGTAAATCGAATTTAGCTTAACTAATTGACATCACAAAACAAAATACAGAAATCTCCCGATTCTGTCACGAGACTCCATCAAAATTCTGCATTTCTGCTGCTAAGAATGAATGCAAGCATTGCCGATACCGATGTGGACAAAGATATTTGCAACAAAATTAGGTAAGGCAGCAACTCCTCAGCAAAGCTTCACAAACAGCTGTTACATTAACTCCGTCTAACATTCCGACTTCGGCTGATCATTGTGATATATGCTCTTTTATCAAAGGGCTAGAATATGTAAAGCATCTTACAAACACCAAGCTAGATATCCAGCTATAAATACAGGACACATTGCACACCCCAAAATTAAATTTAGAATACAGGAATGGACTTCATACCTTACATAGTCACTTATACGATAGCAACATTCTGTCACAATACACAACAACATTTTCTCAGGTCATTAAATCTGGCAAATATCAACTTTCTTCATCCTTCTAATTCGAGCCATACAAAAGCAAGGAAGTTATGTTGAAACTTCATAAAACACTGGTTCGGCCACAACTGGAGTGTTGCGTCCAATTCTGGGCGCTGCACTTTAGGAAGGATGTGAAGGCCTTAGAGAGGGTGCAGAAAAGATTTACTGGAATGGGTTCCAGGGATGAGGGACTTCAGTTACATGGATAGACTGGAGAAGCTGGGGTTGTTCTCCTTAGAGCACAGAAGATTGAGAGTAGTTTTGATAGAAGTGTTGAAAATCATGAAGGGTTTAGATAAAGTTCCCGTTGGCAGCAGGGTCAAGAACCAGAGGGGCACAGATTTAAGCTGATTGGCAGAAGAACCAAAGTGACAGAAGGACAAACTTTTTTACGCAGCGACTAGTTATGATCTGGAGTGTGCTGCCTGAAAGGGTGGTGGAAGCAGATTCAATCGTGGATTCATAAAGGAATTGGATAAATACCTGAAGCGGAAAAATTTGCAGGGCTACGGGGAAAGGGCGAGGGAACGGGACTAACTGGAGAGCCGGCCCGGGCTCAATGGGCCAAATGGCCTCCTTCTGTGCTGTAACCATTCTATGATTTTATGAATGAAATCAAACTACTTCTATTCTGACACTGTACCCAAAAGAGTACCAGTGGTCAATCATGTTGCTTTTGAAGGATAAGTTTTGAAATAAATTTTCCTGGGCCACCCTTGCATGCCTTTTAGCAGTCAACTCGGGTGTGGCATTAGCAGACACCTGAGACCACATTACCTTCCTCTTCTCTTAGCCAGGGTAATTGGTGCATGATTTACAGAAACCTTCGATAGTTAGGAAGAGGGACTATTAATATTTCAATAATTTTTTTTTTTAAAAGATAGATTTCTCAGTAATGCTCATCAGTTCTTCAAAATGGATCTCGAGCACATATGCAATCCAAGAATAATACTGAGAGCAGAGTGGGAAAGATGCATTTTACCACAGAAACTGCAGCTCAGAAGTTTATATAGACAACTGCAGAAATGGTGAGGAACGCAAAAAATCCAATCTGCAAAGCAATAAAAGCACAAGATATAAAAGCAAAATACTGCAGACGCTGGAAATATGAAATTAAAGCAGAAAATGCTGGAAACACTCAGCAGGTCAGGCATCAGCTGTGGAGAGAGAAAGAGAGTTAATGTTTCAGGTCGATGACCTTTCATCAGAACGGATTGTCTGAAAAGTCATCAACCTGAAATATTAACTTCTCTTTCTCTCTCCACAGGTGCTGCCTGACCTGCTGAGCGTTTCCAGTATTTTCTGTTTTATAGAAAAGGACATTCCAAGCTGGTACCCTATGTTTCTGTATGCTCATCGATCAACAGTGCTTTGTCCTAACAACAAATAACTTCCCAAATGCTGAGTGTACTGACAGAAGAAAATATAAGGCTTAAAGGAGTACAAGAAAACAAAACCTAATATGACTATTTTTTTGAATACTTTGACCAAGATAAATCTGCAGCTGGTTCAAGAGGTGGAAGACACATCAACATCAGTAAAGGTCTATTGCCAACAAGTTTTGTTTAAAAAAATAACATTTACATCAGTGTTTTCAAGTTTAATAAATTATTTCAATATCTTTCGAAATTCAAGTATTTTTAAAACACATCTGACTTTTTAAAAATGGGGAAAATGACATTTCAATCAGAATTATATCTGACGGAGGTTTTAGTACAAACAGCTTGAGTTATTTTGTCTACACCGTCTCCAATTTAGTGTAGAATGGGTACACCAAAAACAAGGCAATTTTACTTTATTCACAACAGCTGGGCTTCAAATGTACTCCCCCCCCTTCTCCTTACCATTTGTTCCTGAATCTCCTTTTTCTGAATATGAAGGTTGCAATTGGGAACTGGGAAGGAATTTGGATTACTCAGGGGAAACTTAAAATGGAGACGGAAAGCTCCTGACAGAAAAAATGTCAGCATTCAGACTCAGTACTGGAATAGGGTGGAGTGAAATGGTAGTGAAGAATTTAATTTATGTAAATGCAAGTTGATATTATAAAATCTAGAATATAGATTTCAATCAAAATGAGCCACCAAGATATTATTGCATTCTCTCCTACCATTCATGGTGCCTGGTGCAGAGATAGCACATGTCTGTTGCCAGACTTCTGCCAATGCTGCTTTATCACTGGCCACTACAAGGAGGTACAGCCCAGGAGTGACCCCCTCTGTCCTCAAAAAGGCACACGGTCATTAAATATTTTTCTTTTCTCCCCTCCATGAAACTGAACAGTTACAGAAAGGCTTTGTGTCGCATCAACAATCCATTCCAGTACACTTTACACTACTTAAAACTGAGGAAACAAATTAGAATTTAAGAAGGAATAACTTGGTGCCTTTGAATTTTCAGATAATCACATGAAATGATGAACTAATATTATCTGAAATTTGGAATAAACTATCTGGCTTGGTTTATTTTTCCCCTCCACCCCTGCCCCCGGTTTTCTCCACCAGCCAACATTCCTCCTTCAACCAACACCACCAAAAATAGATATCTGGTCATTCATCTCAGTTGCTGTGTGTGGGACTTTGCTGTACACACACTGGTTGCTGCAGTTGCCTACATAACAACAGTGATCGTATTTCAAAAGTAATCCACTGGTTGTAAATAGTTTTGGGATATCCCAAATGTCCCATGATAAAACGCTTTTTAAATCCAAGTCCTCTCTCTCAGTCCTCTCCTAAAGACAGTGCTCTTGCTCGGTTGCAGTTCCACAAATGGTGGCAGCCTTCCGTTGCCTCACCCAACTGCTCATTGTGCAGATGTGAACCCAAATAACAAGTGGCTGCTGTGGGGGAGGGTTACAGCTGAGCCCATTCCTGTCCTCAACTAATGTTCAAACACGTGTACTTTCCAATAGCAGTCACTGGACAGCAACTGGGAGCAAGAATCCTGGCTAATATTTCCCCCTTAGTAGCCTAGGGACACAAAAAAGGCCAATTGTACTGCCCCCATCTGTGACTTGACTAAGATTAGCTAACTTAACACAAATCAGGAATTGAACTGCAGGCCTTCCAGTCTTTCTGCCATACCAGACAGTGTTTTTACTCATTTAAATGTTACTCGATGATTAACAGTACAAAACTCTAGAACACAAAGAACAGCTACAATTGTCCAAAAATTTAGCTTCAACAGATGAACATGTTAAACGGCAATTCTCTCCTTTTTAAACCTCCCTACACAATACATCAATCCCTAGGCAGGAGAGTAAGCTGGCAGGCAACCTGCTGCTTGTATACTCTTCAAATGCCTCTTGGCTGCTCAGCGTGTGAAAATGGCCATCGATGGGCCAACCACACCATTTCCTTTTTTCTTTCTGCTGTGGAGAAGCATTTCAACCTCACTTCACTCCAAGTGGGATCGGGAACACAGTGTATGACGGAAACAAGTCTACAGCTTCTGTATTTAAATGCATTTAAACGTGATACCCTGCCCCAAGCTTAAAAGTCTTCTGGGGGAGGTAGGTGGGGGGGGGGGGGGGGGGGGGGGGAGGGGAAAGCCAGCACAAAGTGCTACACAGTGATAGGTGTGGACTACCATCCAAAGCAAGTCCCGAAGTCGGTGATCCCAAATCTGTAGTGACAGTACTGACTCTTAGGCAGCAGCACATGATTTATAATATCTAGCTGTAAATCTGACTCTTGACTCAGAGAGAGAGGGCACTACATTGGGCTCTGCTCCCAGCCAGTAAATCTTCAGTGTTTTGAAAGCATCAGGGGGAGCATCTACACACTCAAAACATTAATCACCCGCTTGTGCACTTGCAGAATGGTTTTAACACTGCATCGGAGTTCTACTCATGAGGTGTTAAGCTGAAGCAGGTGAGACAACCTCCCGCAGTGGGTCTCACATTGCTGCACTCCAAAGTCAGTTTAGGTCCAAATGTTAAATTTATACTGTCACTTTTATGTCACTGCAAGGAGATTTCCACTTCTAACCAATGCAAAAGTAGTACAACTACATCCTTTCGTAGCACCTTGGAGGACTTCATTCCAACCCCAAATGCGCATTTTTTTTTACACCATAGGTAATTGTTGCCCTGGCCTCCTCTAATCAAGCTCATTTAAAGCATCTATGAAAATGGGACCTTGTTTTATTTTATCTGTCTGCTCCAGCACTATTCTATCAGAGTGCATCATCAGTTACAATAAACTACTGAAATCTGTTCCGAACCACTTAATCAGCAAATCAGAAAACTCTTATCATTAAGAACAAGCTGTCTAGTGTGATCTCGGGTGTTGCAGAAGTGTGCCTGGTGGTGGCTCGAGGCATTTTCACTGCTAAAAGCAAGTTTTTTTTTTAAGACTTCTCATTTATGAAGTTAAGTCTCATCTGGCACTACCCATGAATATTAAGGATTAAAATGAGTTCGTAGAAGCTGGTTAATTTGTTTGGTATGCACGCTGCCTTAAATGACGAAATGCCACTACTTGGTTTGGTAAAGCATCATACAGACCAGTCCCCATTCAGGCCAGAACTCAGCATCTCTGGTCTGCACTTATCATAGAATCACAGAATGGCCGCCTTCCCTGCTGCAACCACTCGGCCCGTCGAGTCCGTGCCAGCTCGCTGCAAGAGCAATCCAGCTAGTCCCACTCCCCCGCCCCATCACCGCAGCCCTGTAAATGTTTTCCCTTCAAGTACTTATCCAATTCCCTTTTAAAAAGGGACGACTGAATCTGCCTTCACTGCCCCCTCAAGCAGTGCTTCCAGATCATAACCACTCGCTGTGTAAAAATGTTTTTTCTCACGTCGTCTTTGAAGATAATTGGCAAAAGAACCAATCTATGTCCTCTGGTTCTTGACCCCGTCAATGGGAACAGTTTCTCTCTATCTACTCTGTCGAGACCCTTCAGGATTTTGAATACCTCTATCAAATCTCCTTGCAAACTTCTCTGTTCCAAGGAGATCAACCTCAGCATCTCCAGTCTATGCACGTAACTGAAGTCCCTCATCCCTAGAATCATTCTAGTACATCTCTTCTGCACCATCTCCAAGGCCTTCACATCTTTCCTCAAGTGCGGAGCCCAGAATTGGACACAATACTCCAGTTGTGGCCGAACCAGTGTTTTATAAAGGTTCATCATAGCCGCCTTGCTTTTGTACTCTATGCGTTTATTTATAAAGCCGAGGATCCCGTATGCTTTCTTAACTGCTTTCTCGACCCCGCCCTGCCACCTTCAACGATTTGTGTATATGTACCCCCAGATCTCTCTGTTCCTTCACCCCTTTTAGAATTGTACCCTTCAGTTTATATTGCCTCTTCTCATTCTTCCTACCTAAATGTATCACTTCACACTGATCTGCATTGAATTTAATCAGCCACGTGTCTGCCCATTCCACCAGCCTGTCTATGTCCTCTTGAAGTCCATCACTGTCCTCCTCACTGTTCACTACCCTTTCAAGTTTTGTGCCCTGTACACCCAAGTCCAAGTCATTAATAATATATTAAAAAAAACAATAGTCCTAGTATCGACCCCTGGGGAACACCACAGTATAACTCCCTCCAGTCTGAAACAATCATTCACCACTACTCTCAGTTTCCTATTACATAGCCAATTTCGTATCCATGCTGCCGCTGCCCCCTTTATTCTATGGATTAGCTATCTGATCTCATCAGCTAGGACAGCTGCAAGGGTATTACAATTGGCTACAGGGTCCTTGAGCTAGTAAGCGGGTAAAGAGAAAAAAAAAATCAACCGGAGTTCTTATTCCTGATTCCTCGTCAATGATGGTTACCAGTGTGTGGATGTTGGGGAAGGACAGAAGACTTAACTGTATACATCAACAGTCAAATAGCCTGGCGATGCTCGTTATCATATACAGAAGCTACTAATATTCTGAGATGAACTTCCGACCATCTATCAAGACCGCCTACTTCCACCTCCATAACATCGCCAGTCTCCGCCCATGCCTCTGCTCATCTGCTGCTGAAATCTTCTATCATGCCTTTGTTACCTCTAGACTTGACTATTCCAATGCTCAGCTGGCCAGCCTTCCATCCTTCAACCTCCATAAACTTGAGCTCATTCAAAACTCTGCTGCCCGTATCCTAACTTGTACCAAGTGCCGTTCACCCATCACCCCTGTGCTCGCTGACCTACATTGGCTCCTGGTGCGGCAACGCCTCGATTTTAAAATTCTCATCCTGGTTCTTAAATTCCTCCATGGCCTCTCGCCCCGCCCTATCTTTGTAACCTGCTCCAGCTCTACAACCCTACAAGATCTCTGCACTCCTCCAAATCTGGCCTCCTGCACATCCCCCGATTTTAATCGCTCCGCCATTGGCAGCCAAGCCTTCAGCTGCCTTGGCCCTAAGCTCTGGAATTCCCTTCCTAAACCTCTCTATCCTCCTTTAAGACACTCCTTAAAACCTACCTCTTTTTGTCACCTATCCTAACATCTCCTTATGTGGCTCAGTGTCAAATTTTGTTTGATAACGCTCCTATGGGCCTTGGGATGTTTTACTACGTTAACTGTGCTTTATAAATGCAAGTTGTTGTTGGTGTTTTAATGTTAAACCATTATAATTCTCATCACCACAGAACCTGACCCGAGCCTGGCGATCTGTATCAACAAGATACCTACCAGTAGGAGCAATATTGTCAGTACTTATTAATCGCCATAAAATCATTTGCTCACAAGCTCAGAACTGAGTGAAGTCTGATGGCTTAAATTAATCTACCATAGAACCATAAATACATCTCCTAAAATGAAAACAAATCACGTTCACACAACTGAATCGTAATTTATTGAAAACACTCTTCATTAACACATTTCATCAAGTCCGACAGCACAAGACCACACCTGCATTCCTCTCCAATTTATATTTTAAACTTTGAGAAACAAAAAGGTGCAGGGCACTATTAAGGCTGAAGAGTAGGAAACCAGACAAAATAAATAAAATGATGGTGGTTAGGTAACAGCAAGCTTAGGTTTTAAAAACCAAAAAAAAAATGAACTGAAAGGGGGAAAGAAAAACAGAAAGTAAAATAAAGTTTCAGAGATTATGGGATACAGGGAGTAGATGGAAGGAAAGGGAGAGGCAAAAGTCTGGCAAGCACCTCAGGGCACTGTTTAAATTATGAAATGGAGACGAAGGGCCAAAGCCTCGAGTCCATACCACCACCAAGCTTGGAAAAAAAACAGTTCCGTAATAAACATTCAAAATTTTTTAAAAATCAAATATTCAGCCTCATCTAGTAGTGACACTACTCCAAGCAATCCAAGAAACTCTTATTGCATTATTTCTCCGACATTTAGAATACAAATTGCATTATGCAGCATCACAATGATCTCATTTAAAATTCAGGAGACAACTTTGCATTAAATTGCTCCAATGGCAATAAGCATCTCAGTTTGTGGGGCCTTGCACTAGCTCAACGTAAAAGTACAGTAATATTCTAAACTCAGATGTATAGGATGCAATAGTATTCCTATTGGTTCAAAACGCTGACTACACAAGGAGTATCCCATACCTAGACGACTGTAAAATTACAGTCAGTGAATTTTAGTAAATGGATAGCACTTTTAACACTCTTTTCTTATCAAAATGGCTTGCTGTTGATGCAAGCATTTAAGATATACAGTTGAAACAGGTGCAAGTACTTTTCTAAGCAGTAAAATCTCCAAAGGCCTCCGTTGATCATCTTTGTCCAAGTGTGACCAGCCCGTCGAGAGATTGCAGTCTCGCTGTAACAGCAGCATACCGTGCATCTTCAGCAAACCAGGACACCAGTGTAGAGAGCCAGTGTCAAAGTCATATCAATGACTATACAACCACATTTTAAATCGGCTCAAGACCAGCAATAGCAGGAACCTGGTAGACATTGGGCTGGTCTCCAAAGTAAGCCTATGCTAATTTTATTGCATACAATTGCATACATTAGTAGTTTGTACCTGCAATTTTATAATACAAACTACTTATATTCATTTGTCCACAAACTTTCAAAAATTTTACCAAATCAAATCAATTTCAATGGAAGCAATTCTTTAAATGGGCTCTTATGATACATTCGTAGTTTCCTCAGCAGCTACTTTTAATTCAATTTAGATTTTACAGCTTAAAATATTCTTCAAAACCATTCTATCAAATTAATTGCAATGTACTGTAAATGATGTAATACATAAACTTACTTATTTTCAAGACAGTCATTAACTCATGCTTATTGAAGTGAAGAGAGTCACAATTCCCCCCAATTTTTTTTGTAATTGGCAAAATTACATTTACATAACTGTCCTGGGAGGAACCAAGAAAGTGATTCTCCAGTTTACTGAATGCTAAGCCTTGTTTTGTTTTCATTCAGCTTATAACCAGAGAAAAGTGCACTGGATTACTGGCTGACAGTCTTGAATCCAGGTAACAAAATGAGCCAGCCAGAAAATACAAGGCGACTGTACCTCTGCAGTCACGGATATCCTTTTAGTTAATTATAGATCAACTGAAGCATTCCCGATGCCAATGCAGTACTACATCAATATGATAAGTATTTTGAGCCAGGTCAAAAAGACAGCAATTTATCATTCGATACATACTACCAAAGTTTGGCCTCAAATTCTGCTTTATAGCCTGTGCCAAAACACTTCCAAGAATCTTAAATAAATCTCATCAGAAAGACATACATTAAAGGAGGTTCTATATACCACATACAAGGGCACGTTTTACATAGAAACATAGAAAATAGGAGCAGGAGTAGGCCATTCAGTCCTTCGAGGCTGCTCCGCCATTCAATATGATCATGGCTGATCCTCTAAATCAATACCATATTCCCGCTCTCTCCCCATACCCCTTGATGCCTTTTGTGTCTAGAAATCTATCTATCTCCTTCTTAAATATATTCAGTGACTTGGCCTCCACAGCCTTCTGTGGTAGAGAATTCCACAGGTTCACCACCCTCTGATTGAAGAAATTTCTCCTCATCTCAGTCCTAAATGTCCTACCCCGTATCCTGAGACTGTGAACCCTTGTTGTGGACCCCCCCCCCACCCCAAATCAGGGGAAACATCCTCCCTGCATCCAGTCTGTCTAGCCCAGTGAGAATTTTATATGTTTCAATGAGATCACCTCTCATTTTTCTAAACTCGAGTGAATACTGGCCAAGTCAACCCAATCTCTCCTCATACGACAGACCTGCCACCCCAGGAATCAGTCTGGTGAACCTTTGCTGCACTCCCTCTTTGGCAAGTATATCCTTTCTTAGGTATGGAGACCAAAACTGCACACGATACTCCAGGTGTGGTCTCACCAAGGCCCTGTATAACTGCAGTAAGACATCCTTTCTCCTGTACTTAAATCCTCTTGCAATGAAGGCCAACATACCATATGCCTTCCAACTGCTTGCACCTGCATGTTTGCTTTCGCTAGATTGGTGTATAAGGACACCCAGGTCCCTTTGTACATCAACATTCCCCAATCTATCTCCATTCAAATAATAATCTGCTTTTCTGTTTTTCCTTCTGAAGTGGAAAACTTCACATTTATCCACATGATATTGCATCTGCCATGTATTTGCCCACTCACTCAACTTGTCTAAATCACCTTGAAGCCTCTTTGCATCCTCCTCACAACTCATGATCCCACCTAGTTTTGTATCAGCAGCAAACTTGGAAATATTACATTTAATTCCCTCATCCAAATCATTGATATATATTGTGAATAGCTGGGGCCCAAGCACTGATCCCTGCGGTACCCCACCAGTCACTGCCTGCCAACCAGAAAAAGACCCATTTATTCCTGCTCTCTGTTTCCTGCCTGTTAACTAATTTTCAATCCATGCCAGTATATTACCACCAATCCCATGTGCTTTAATTTTGCACACTAGCCTCTTATGTGGGATTTTATCAAAGGCCTTCTGAAAATCCAAATAGACCACATCCACTAGTTCTCCCTTATCTATTCTATCAGTTACTTCCTCAAAAAACTCCAGTAGGTTTGTCAAACATGATTTCCCTTTCATAAATCCATGTTGACTTTGTCTAATCTCACTGATATTTTCTAAATGTCCTGTTATCGCATCCTTTATAATAGACTCTAGCATTTTCCCTATTACTGATGTTGGCTAACTGGTCTGAAGTTCCCTGTTTTCTCTCTCTCTCCTTTTTTAAATAGTGGGGTTACATTTGCCACCCTCCAATCTGCAGGAACTGTTCCATAATCTATAGAATTTTGGAAGATGACAACTAATGCATCCACTATTTCCATGGCTACCTCTTTTAGTACTCTGGGATGCAGATTATCAGGCCGTGGGAATTTATCGGCTTTCAGTCCCATTAATTTCTCCAGCGCTTTTTTTTTTAATACTAATTTCCTTCAATTCCTCCTTCTCACTAGTCCCTTGGGTCCCTAGCATTTCTGGGAAATTATTTGTGTCCTCTTCCATGAACAGAAGTATTTGTTTAATTGCTCTGCCATTTCCTTGCTCCCCATTATAAATTCTCCCATTTCTGACTGTAAGGGACCTACATTGTCTTCACTAACTTTTGTCTTTTTACATACTTGTAGAAGCTTTTACAGTCTGCTTTTATGTTCCTTGCAAGTTTACTCTCATACACTATTTTTTCCCCTCTTAATCAATCTCTTTGCCCTTTTTTGCTGAATTCTAAACTGCTCCCAATCCTCAGGCTTGCAACTTTTTCTGGCAACTTTATATGACTCCTCTTTGGATATGATACTATCCTTAATTTCTTTTGTTAGCCATGGTTGGGCCGCTTTTCCTTTTGTGTTTTTGTGCCAGAAAGGAATGTATAATTGTTGCAATTCATGCATTTGTTCCTTAAATGTTAGCCATTGCCTATCCACCATCATGCCTTTTAATGAAGTTTCCCAATCTATCATAGCCAACTCACTCCTCATACCTTCATAGTTTTCTTTGTTTAGATTTAGGACCCTAGTTTTGGACCGGAGTACTTCACTTTCAATCTTAATGAAGAATGCTATCATGTTATGGTCACTCTTCCCTAAAGGACCCCGCACAACTAGATTATTAATTAACTCCTTTTCATTGCACAATGCCCAATCTCGGATAGCCTGTTCCCTGGTTGGCTCCTCAATGTACTGGTCTAAAAAAAAATCTCGTATACACTCCAGGAATTCATCCTCCACCGTATCATTGCTAATTTGGTTTGGCCAGTCTATATGCAGATTCAAATCACCCATGATTTATGTCGTACCCTTGTTACATGCATCTCGAATTTCCTGTTAGATCCTATCCCCTACATTACCACTACCGTTTGGAGGCCTATAGACAACTCCCACCAGTGTTTTCTGCCCCTTGGTGCTTCTTAACTCCACCCAGACTGATTCTACATCTTGATTTTCTGGGCCAATATCCTTTCTCACTATTGCTCTGATTTCATCCTTTACTAACAACGCCACCCCACCTCCTTTTCTTTTTTGCCTGTCCTTCCTAAATATCGAATACCCTTGGATATTCAGCTCCCAGCCTTGGTCACCCTGCAGCCATGTCTCTGTAATTGCAATTATATCATATCCGTTTACATCTATTTGCGCTGTTAATTCATGCATTCAGGTACAGTGCCTTTAGATTTGTCCTATTAACATTTTTTTGGACTGTGGCCCTATTTGTCTTATTACCATTTTTTCTTACCCCTATTTGTTGTCTTTTGTTTTTGTGCTCTGTCCCTTCCTGACACAATCTGGTTACCCTTACCTCAATCACTTTCCTGCACTGCTGCTTTGTCTTTTCTCTTTAGCATTCTAGATTTCTCTCCACTGGGACCCTCCCCCCCACCTTATTTAGTTTAAAGCCCTATTAGCTTCCCTGGTTATTCGATTCGCTAGAACTCTAGTCCCAGCATGGTTCAGGTGGAGCCCATCCCAACGGAACAGCTCTCTCTTTCCCCAGTACTGGTGCCAATGTCCCTCGAATTGAAACCCACTTCTCCCACGCCAATCTTGGAGCCACGCATTCATCTCCCTGATCCTAATCTCCCTTTTCCCAAATTAAAATGCTCAGATTCAAGCACTATTGTTCTGTAATGATATAGATGAAAAAAATTCTTAATTGTATATCACTACATAGGAGAATTGAGAAATCAAACATTGTAACATGTATGTTGACTTTTTGTACATGGAACAGGTAGCAGGTAATCCAGAAGGCAAATGGAAGCCTTTATTTCTAGGGGGATGCAGCATAAAAGCAGGGAAGTTATGCTGCAACTGTACAGGGTGCTGGTGAGACCACATCTGGAGTACTGCGTACAGTTCTGGTGCCCTTATTTAAGGAAGGATATACTTGCATTGGAGGCAGTTCAGAGAAGGTTCACTAGGTTGATTCCGGGTATGGAAGGGTTGTCTTTTGAGGAAAGATTGAACGGGTTGGGTCTATACTCATTGGAGTTTAGAAGAATGAGAGGAGATCTTATTGAAACATACAAGATTCTGAGGGGACTCGATAGGGTAGATGCTGAGAGGATGTTACCCCTCATGGGGGAATCTAAAACTAGGGGGCATAGTCTCAAAATAAGGGGTCTCCCGTTTATGATGGAAATGAGGAGGAATTTCTTCTCCCAGAGGGTTGTGAATCTTTGGAATTCTTTACCCCAAAAAGCTGTGGAGGCTGAGTCATTAAATACATTCAAGGCTGAGTTAGACAAATTTTTGATCAGCAAGGGAGTCAAAGGGTATGGAGAAAAGGTGGGAAAGTGGAGTTGAGGTAAAAATCAGATCAGCCATGATCTCATTGAATGGCGGAGCAGGCTCGAGGGGCCAAATGGCCTACTCCTGCTCCTATCTCTTATGGTCTTAAGATTTTCCAGTTCTGGTGAAAGGTCTTCGACCTGAAACGTTAACTCTGTTTCTTTCTCCACAGATGCTGCCTGACTTGCTGAGCTTCTCCAGCATTTTCTGTTTTTATTATGAGGAATCTAAGTGCTGTATCAATGTTCAATTATACAATCACTTAAATAGGAAAGTGGGTGAGTCTGCAAGATGGAGTTTGTAAGTTAGCAATCTGCTGCTGAATATAAAAACTTTCTTCAACCAAGTTTCTTCAAAACTTTGTTCCTTTATCATAAGGCAAACCCTCGACTATAGTAAATATGGCTACTTGGTACCTCAAGTGCCCAACAGCGAAAGCAGCTCTCTTACAAAATATTTGCTAATTTGTATGGTACATTGTATGCTTCCCTGCTTATGTTTTACTCGAGTCCATAACCTTGTATAGATCATAAAAATCACTGGAAAGCCCCTTCTTTGATAACCATTAAGCAACAGCTAAAAACTGCTCTTGGTAAAACAGCTTCCACAAGCTCACTGCCCAAGAGCTCCACCTCAAAAGGTGCACAGATCTGTCTCTATAATAATCTTGTTGTCTGGCAAACAGGATTATAAAAGGAAAACCGTACCATATGTAATGTTTAAGAATACTTAAGTGTACAGTCAGCAATTTCAGGTTCCCATTGAATACAGTTAATGCTATGCTAATTAGCTCCTTCAGTATAGATAGAGGTAACGAAATGTTCTAGCTTGTAAAATATGTTTCCCACGCTGCTGGGATAATGGAAATGACTATAGTAGAAATAGTCAAAACTTAGATATTATGCAACCCAAGTTAAATAAAGCAGATTGTATTCTGATATCTTTGGGGGGGGGGGAAAGAGAGCAAGGGAGGAACTTTGCAAAAACGTTCCATTAAGAGTATGAATAAATTGGGTAGAGGCAATGTTGGGCTAAATTATGCACATGAAAATCATTGGTTTGACAAGTATCAGATTGGCTCAGCAGTAGCAGTCTCGTGGGTTCAGGGCCCACTCTAGGGCTTCAGAATATAATTAAGATTGATACCTTATTGCAGCACTGAAAGCGCTACATTGTCAACGGTGCAGTCTTAAAGTGAAACCTTAAACCATGTCCCATCTGCCTGCTCAGGTGAGTATAAAAGATCCCATGGTACTATTTGTAGAGGAGAAGGGAACCGTTCTTAGCTAACTTTTATTCCCCCAACCAACATTATCCAAAACAGATTAAATGGTTATTTATCTCACTGCTGTTTGTGGGATCTTGCTGCGCATAAATGGGCTGCCCACATTTGCCTACAAAACAAAACAATTGACTACACTTCAAAAGTAATTCATTGGTTCTGAAGCACTTTGAGATGACCCGAGGATATGAAAGGTACTACATAAATACAAGCTCTTTCTCTGATCTGCCAACGGCCTTTTCCAGTTCCACATTTTCTCCTTACTTCCCTTCCAAAATAGAATATTTCAATAACTGTGTATACTGGTTCCCCCAAAATTGAATTTTGAAAGAGTGCAAGTAATGGATGATCACCAACCGCACGCCTCCCACCCTGAACCGCAAGAGTTCCAAGAATCGCCATTGATCATGGTTTCTATTTAAAACCTCGTAACTTGCCAGCAGCTTTTGTGCCCGTCACTCCTACAAAATTGACTGATAGGTCTAAGAGATAAGCAAATATACACAGAATTGTTTGAGTAATCAGTCTACAGTTTTAAACAGAGGAATTGTGATGACATATTGCAAGATCAAAGAGCAAATAGTTTATGGACACCTAAACCCAGTGCCCTATCATTAATTTACTATCGTCTCAATACAATGAACAGCATGCTGACAGTTAGAAGAGCTGAAATTACATCGACTGAATACTGTGAGGCTATTGTCATCTGATTACTCCAGAACAATTGTCACAGGAGGGTGTAACAAAGGAATTATTCTCCAGTTTTGAAGCACAAATTATGACTAGAAAGAACGCATTATAGCCCACTTTGTAAGTTTTCTCCTTTCTTTTCAGTTCCTCCATCCTAGAGCAGCACAGCGTTCCTTACTGAGTGAGGAAAGCCTTTGTAGATGTCACCAGAAGCTGTGGGGATTGAATCACCCCTGCAAAATGCCTTGTCAGAAAGCTCAGCGATTGAATCCACAAACTCAAATGGGATTTGAGGGCCACTTACTTTAAGCTTATTTTGAAAAGTTGAGAACAAATTCTGCATAGGAGGCGGCGGGAGACCATGAAGGGATTGGGAAGCATGGGTGAGAATCTTACAGCTGATTCTCTGGGGCTTGGGAACTTGGCACATTACGCGGACGATGGGGAAGCTGCATTAGTGTAGATGGTATCAGGGTCGGCAATATACCAGACGAAGTGTAATTTATGAAGGTGCAATTGGTGGGCGGGGGGGGGTGGGAAAAAGAGGAAAGGATAAGGTGTATACACCCAGCCATAAACTGATAAAGGCTTGGATTAGGGTTTCTGTGTCACAGTGCAAGAGATGGGGGTCACAGTCAATGTTGCAAAGATAAGAAAAGCAATATTGTTAAAGACTGAAATTTTAGGTTTTTCTTATTTCCCAATGCACAATATTTGTCATCCTCTGACAATTTAGTTGAAAGTAATTTTATGAATTTACCTTTTTCATACCTTCTTGTATACCTCTCTATAATCACCACTTAAGCATCTCCTTTCAAGGCTGGAAAGCCCAGTTTCTGCAGTCTTTCCTCACAACTCAGAGCCCTAACACTAGGGATTAGTTTCATAGTTCTTCTCTGCACTGCTTCCAGCACCGAAATGTTTCTCTTGCATCCCAGTGAGCAGAATTACACACAGTTCTCCAGATGAGGTCTGACCAGAGCACCAGACAGTTTGGTCACAACTTGCTCTGACTTGTATTCCGCTGTTTTGCCTATATAATTCAAAATTGTATTGGTTTTGTTGATTCCTACTCTACATTGATTTGGCATGTTGAGCAGCAAGTCTATTAACACTCAGGTCTCTTTCAATATCATCTTTCGCTATTTCAACACCATTCATGAAGTACATGCCACCCATTTTTCCTTCATACATACAGCATTTTGTACTTGACCACATTAAATTTAATCTGCCATTGTTTTGCTCACTTGCAGATTTCACTGGTTATGCCATTGCTAAGAAATGTGTTCACTTCCTTCCAATTTTCTTCCCTTTTCGCTCTCCTCTTCTGAAGGCTTCGATTCATGCAAGACCAGGGCTTCATGAACAGCAACTGCATGCCAACTCCTTGCCCAAATCTTCTTGTTGCCTGTCTGAGTCGAGACAGTAATTGGTGGTAGCTTATTTCACCATGAAGGCAACACAGGTGATCTTGATCTCATCTGATGTCCAAATAACTCGTAATTTCTGGCTGGGTGAGCCCTCTGATAGCACTCGAATCCTCACTATCCAAGAATATGAATACAAAAAGTACAGATTGCAACGCCAGCTAACGGATCAGGAATTGAACCTGTGGCTCTGTAACGCATCAAGTGATTTACCACCAAGGCAACACCAGAAAGTTTAAAGATTCAAAACATGAAGTTAAATTAAACTTGAAATGAAAGAAGAAATTAACTGCATAATTAAAAATCTCGAAGTACTAAAAGATTACATTAAAAAATCTAAATGCCGATACGGTTATGAGCACTATTTAAAATTGGATTTCTCAATATGACCCATCAAATATAAAATGGAATCCAAAGTTGATGAGTTACTCTGAACCAAGAAATTCTGGATTATGTTAGAATCAAATTACAATCTTAGTATGCAAAGTCTTGAAATATTTCTTCATAACCTTATGATTGGCAATTAGCAAACAATTTTTCATGTAGTCACTGCATCAGCAGGCTTAACACTTAAGGCTTAAGAGTCAAATCTTAGAAATATTAATCTTACTAATACAATTTCTAAAAACATCTAGTCAATCAATGCCAAGGCATACGTTCATACTGGCCAACGGGGATCTGTACATCAATTCAAGGTGTCACGATTTGGCTAGTTTATTGAACATCAGTGTTGGTGCCCACATTTACTGCTTTTAGTGTAAACAATGATCAATCTACTGTTTCTGCACCACTACCCTGTTTAATATACTATGATATACCACACAATTCAACTAGTGTTCATAAATAACTCATCCACTAGCTTGTGCATAACAGATGTATACTCCAACAGATTTTCATCTGGGGAGGAGCTAAATACGATTAAAATCACTCAGGAGATGGTACTCAGTAAAATAATGGGACTCAAGGCGGATAAATCCCCTGGACCTGATGGCTTCCATCCTAGGGTCTTGAGGGAAGTGGCAGTAGGGATTGTGGATGCTTTGGTGATAGTTTTCCAAAATTCCCTGGACTCAGGAGAGGTCCCGGCAGATTGGAAAACTGCTAATGTAACACCGTTATTTAAAAAGGGTAGTAGGCAGAAGGCTGGAAATTATAGGCCAGTTAGCTTAACATCTGTGGTGGGTAAAATTTTGGAGTCTATTATTAAGGAGACAGTAACGGAACATTTAGATAAGCATAATTTAATAGGACAAAGTCAGCATGGCTTTATGAAGGGGAAGTCATGTCTGACAAATTTGCTTGAGTTCTTCGAGGATATAACGTATAGGGTGGATAAAGGGGAACCAGTGGACGTAGTGTATTTAGACTTCCAGAAGGCATTCGACAAGGTGCCACATAAAAGATTATTACTTAGAATAAAAAATCACGGGATTGGGGGTAATATTCTGGCATGGGTGGAGGATTGGTTATCGAACAGGAAGCAGAGAGTTGGGATAAATGGTTCATTTTCGGACTGGCAACCAGTAACCAGTGGTGTTCCACAGGGGTCGGTGCTGGGTCCCCAACTCTTTACAATCTATATTAACGATTTGGAGGAGGGGACCGAGTGCAACATATCAAAATTTGCAGATGATACAAAGATGGGAGGGAAAGTAGAGAGTGAGGAGGACATAAAAAACCTGCAAGGGGATATAGACAGGCTGGGTGAGTGGGCGGAGATTTGGCAGATGCAATATAATATTGGAAAATGTGAGGTTATGCACTTTGGCAGGAAAAATCAGAGAGCAAGTTATTTTCTTAATGGCGAGAGACTGGAAAGTACTGCAGTACAAAGGGATCTGGGGGTCCTAGTGCAAGAAAATCAAAAAGTTGGTATGCAGGTGCAGCAGGTGATCAAGAAAGCCAACGGAATGTTGGCTTTTATTGCTAGGGGGATAGAATATAAAAACAAGGAGGTATTGCTGCAGTTATATAAGGTATTGGTGAGACCGCACCTGGAATACTGCATACAGTTTTGGTCTCCATACTTAAGAAAAGACATACTTGCTCTTGAGGCAGTACAAAGAAGGTTCACTCGGTTAATCCCGGGGATGAGGGGGCGGACATATGAGGAGAGGTTGAGTAGATTGGGACTCTACTCATTGGAGTTCAGAAGAATGAGAGGCGATCTTATTGAAACATATAAGATTGTGAAGGGTCTTGATCGGGTGGATGCAGTAAGGATGTTCCCAAAGATGGGTGAAACTAGAACTAGGGGGCATAATCTTAGAATAAGGGGCTGCTCTTTCAAAACTGAGATGAGGAGAAACTTCTTCACTCAGAGGGTGGTCGGTCTGTGGAATTTGCTGCCCCGGGAAGCTGTGGAAGCTACATCATTAGATAAATTTAAAACAGAAATAGACAGTTTCCTAGAAGTAAAGGGAATTAGGGGTTATGGGGAGCGGGCAGGAAATTGGACATGAAGCTGAGTTCGGATCGGTCAATGCCCTGTGGGTGGCGGAGAGGGCCCAGGGGCTATGTGGCCGGGTCCTGCTCCGACTTCTTGTGTTCTTTAGATTTGTGGTTGGGATCAGATCAGCCATGATCTTATTGAATGGCGGAGCAGGCTCGAGGGGCCGATTGGCCTACTCCTGCTCCAATTTCTTATGTTCTTATGTTCTTATGTTCTTACTCATGCAGGAATTTATATCTTACTAAATGCTTATCTCTGTATTAACCTTCAAAGCTTATGTTTGTTGTTAAAATTCAGGCTCTCTCCCAAACTCTCTTCACAACAGAGTGCATTTTCCATAGGCTAGAATCTGAAACTTGTGCATGCAATGAATGGGAGCAGGGTGCCACACGTGTAGCAATTACTCTTGTAGTGCAATATTTTGCTCCAGAGGTTGCACTGGTTGCCCATCATCATTCCTATCCACTGTGATAGGTGAAAAATACCATGTTGTCAGACACTATCACAGAATTTATAATTATACAGAAATAAAAGGAATACAGCAGATAATCGAGCTTGACTTACACGATACATGAAAATATCTCAAGGATATCTCAAAGTGTCGGAAATTTGAAGAGCCCCTTTCAGAATATTTTAACAGGCATGAAAGTAAAATGGGAGCTTCTTTTCTCCATGGAGTCCTGTATCACCCCACAATCTGAAAACACGGACGCTACAGCAGGAGAACTGCAGAACGGAACAGTATAAGTACTAAGCATGCTTTTGATACACCAGAGCAAAGCATATTCTTTCCCAGGAAATCATGTTCCGAATCAATTTTACTCTTCAGGTCGGTCTCAGACTTCTGTTCGACAAGGTTATTGAAGGATATGGAATCAAGATGGGCAAATTGCGTGAAGAGACAGATTGGCCCTCATCTAATTGAATGGCAGATTGCTTGCTTTGGAACATAGGAACAGGATGAGGCCATTCAGCCCCTCGAGTCTGTTCCACCATTCAATTAGATCAGGGCCAATCTGTATCTCAACTCCATTTACCTGCCTTGATTCCATATCCCCTAATATCTTTGCGTAACAAAAATCTATCAATCTCAGTTTTAAAATTTTCAATTGACCTAGCCTCAACAGCTTTCTGAAGACAGGTCACTGTTATTTCACAAAGGTACATACTGAGACTAATAATTCTATTTTTCTTAGGAATGCTTTTTCAAACACTGAAAACTCTCCAATTAAGAATTTACTGACACTCAACACACTACACTTCTAATGGGGAGTCATTTTAACCAATATAAAGAAACACAGCAAGAGAGAGATTGTAGATGGGTCAGCAGTTTACATGGGCAGAGAAATCAAGGGTGGGTTTTCTGAGGAGGGGCTTGTGATGGTGGTTTTGTCAGGGAGGGCGACCTTTTGGATGCGACTTTAAACTAAGTATTCAGATGGGCATAAAAGATTGAAAAGCAACAGGGAGTTTGCTCAGTGTCCTGGCCAAAAATACTTCCTGAACCATCAGCAAAACAGATCAACTGGTCATTTATCTCATTTAATGTGTATGGAATCTTGCGATGTGAAAATACGCTACATTTGCCTATCTAACAACAATGACAGCTTTCGAACGTAACTAATTGGCTGTAAAGCACTTTGGGATGTCCTGGAGATGTGATAAGGTACTTTTTCAGCGTAGGTTCTTTGCCTTCTCATTGCAATGCGAAATTCTTTACCACAAGTGGCTACTGAAGTCAAGTCAATAACAGCGTTTGAGAAAAACTTAGATAAACGGTGGAAAAAAAAATTCAAAGGTAGTGGTGGGAGGGGGGGTGGGGGGGACCAGCAGGGAAATGTGGTTGAAGTCGATAACTCCAGTGGGCAAGTCAACAGCAGCAAAACATAACGAGTCAGTGATCTCCTTCTGTACTGAACTCTCATGATTCTGAAGTCTGCAAAGACAATTATCTTTAATAGGATTATTGAATTGGGGAGGGATGATGGCCTTTACACCACTCACCCCTAGACATCATTCTGCTTGTGCAAATCTAGCTAGAATGAGCACGTTCACAACATTTTTACAATTTGCAAGACACCTGGGCCCATGAAAAAGGCCATATGTTGATTTTATATTCTTGCAACTTTTCGTCAGTGAATTGAGCAAGTTGCAAAAATACAGTAACTCAATTCAGTTAACGGAGGATAACTCATTGCATTTCACAACAAGAAACGCATGGGTGGATATAAATTCAAGCTCTCAATAACATTTATAATATTTTGCAATCTTGCACATTTTGTACTAACTATCTGATTTGTGGATTGGAACTAAAGAAATTGGCCACCACTCAATACAAAATTTCATGGCAACTGTAATTATCAGTCTCCGAGAAGCTCAAAAAGAAAATACCAGTTATCTGTTAATCATTCCATCAATATCATTTTCGTCAATTTAGGTATCTCAGATAAAGGCTTGAAAGTTCTGACTTTCTACTGTTACATTACTTGAAGATACTTAATTTATATTGTAATTGTGGCTGATCTTTGGCCTGGTGTCCCTGTCTCTGGAAGCGATACAGGATAGAGATACAGAAGACAGGTTCTTTTCATTAGAAACATTTAGTAACAACCTCACACAACAAAAAAGAAAAATTTCAAGCTTCCAAACCTCCTCTGTGACCACACCTGTGTGTTGAAGGCTCAGGGCCTTGGCACCAAATACAACTTTAATACCCTAGGTACATTTCAGGAAGTTAAGTAAGGATTAATCCAAGGTGGAGAATTGTGTCTTCTCTATGAATGCACTGCAGTACTCATCATATGTGGTGCATAACTTAATATTCTGCTGGAAAAAAAACAAGTTCGTTATCTGATTCAGGAAAGATCAATACAGAACTTGGAGGATTTATAATGATTTGGCTAGCTGTCAACCAAGCAGACCATTACAAAAAAAAATATTTTCGCAAAAACAATTGATTAGTTTTTACAAGATCAAAAGACTCACTTTCTGGACTCATGCTAAAGGGGGAGTTCCAGGATATTAACCCTGTGACACTGAAGGAATGGCAATATTTCTTTGCACCGGTTTCATACAAATGAGTGGCTTGCTACGTCACTTCAGAGGGCAGTTAAGAGTCACCACGTTAGTCTGAGACACATCTGGGCCAGATCTGGCAAGGACGGAAGGTTTCCTTCCTGAAAGGACATCAGTGAACAAGTTGGGTTTGTACAACAATCCGATAGCTTCATGGTCACTTTTATTTTTTTTTTAAATTGAGGCCAGCTTTTTATTTCCAGATTTAAAAAAAAAAACTGAATTTAAATCCTTAAACTGCCATGCAGGGATTTGAACTCATGTTCTCCAGATTATTAGTCCAGTAACATAGCCAATACACTACATATGATGTTGTATCCCTTTAATGATACCATTTCAAGCCTCAAGGAGCACTAAAATTGGTTTTAAAACCATTCACATTTAATACATAGAATGCAGATCAATGGCATTATTAATTCGAACTGAACCTTTACATAATGCAGGAAATTCAACAACAACCTGTATCTATATAGTGCCTTTAACTTAGAAAAACTTCCCAAGGCACTTCACAGGAGCATAATCTGACAAAAATTGACTCCGAATCAATAAAGGAAATATTAGGATGAGTGACCTACTCCATACTCAAATCTGATCTTGATCTGAAAAACTATTACAGATTTTAAAACAATAAAAAGTTTAATTTGCAGAGTTAGAAACATAACACATGCTGGAAAGCTGCTCATGTAAGGAAAATATAACATTAGCCCTACACTCACTGGTATTAACATGCCCAATGTTGCTTTGTATTTTGTTTTAACTTTACTACTCAGTGGGTGGATACCTGGTGTAATCCGGTGCAGAGGTTGCCCCCTCACACAGGGTTATAGGCCCTAATACCAAAGCAAATCAGGAGGATGATTTGTACATAGGTAGAATATCCACATTCATCTGCAGCCCCACACAATTTTCCACCTTCCTCTCCTGAAGGCATTGACTGATGCTCAGGTACAGTTCCATGGATGTGAGGCACCTTCTGGTACCTCACCCAAGTGCCTATTCTTCATATGTGAGCAGGAGAAACTGCTAACCAGTGGTGGGCTGACAACTCATCGAGAATCACGTTGTTGATCTGACACTGAAGCAAAATTATATTGCCACTATTTCCTCAATGCACACCCCAAGCTGTTTCAAATTGCCACAAACTTTTGTGTAACAGCACACCCTGCAATCCTTGGGAGAAGTGCATATCGGCAGCCTATTTCACTTTAGGAGGCATTTACAATGAAATCAGTTTAAGATTGTAATTCAATCCAAGGATTAAGAGGATGTCTGTAAACCACTTATATTATCCTTACAGTTTATGAAATTATCAAAATCATTTGTTGGAATTATTTAATTCCAACTGTTTATCTATGGCTGCCATTATCCTATAGATGCCAGTCTCACACTGATATCTATATACAGTACTGCAATGTGCGGTCAGCAGATCCGAATTAAATCACTGGCTGTGGCTTGAATTGTGTTCAGGACAAAAGCACATTTCCCACACGTGCTTAGTCTATGCACAGAGCTCCACTTCCTTAAATTTCAATGTCACAAGAGCATGGGGAAGACCATCATTACTCCAATATCATTTTAAAACAAGTCAAAAATAAGTTTATAATGCTTCTAATGAACTGTCTGGCAACTTTTAAAACATAGCTTCACCAAACTGGAATTATACTACACCCAGCGTGAAGCCCAAGCATGACGGACTGCCTACCACAAGTAGTTTCACAACTCGTGGCTTGGGTACCAGATCAACAACCTGACTCCAAAGTTACACTGCTACTAGTTCATCAATGCACACCCCAAACCATTTCAAATCGAGTCAAAAGCGTGTATAACTGTGCACCCTATGATCCTAAACATAATGGAGCCTTTGGGGATTCTAGGTACACATTGCGATTTAAATTTGACCTAATAAAATCATTTGCTCACTCAAGAGTCAAAGGTCAGGATTTCAGAACAAATCCCCACAGGGTATTCATTACACATCAGAACGTTCCTTAGTTTTGGAAAAGCATATTGTTTGGTAATTGAGCCCACATCCTTCAGCAAAAAAATTGTAAAAACTTGCAACTTCATTGAAAAGAGAAAGTAACAATGGAAGGAAGAATTTTCAATGTGAATACAACATCCCGTTAACTCTCCCATATCCTTAAACGGTTAATAGCATCCTTAGAAACATCGAAAATGGGAGGAGTAGGCCATTCGGTCCTTTGAGCCTGATCTGCCATTCAATATGATCATGGCTGATCCTCTATCTCTGTACCATATTCCTGCTCTCTCCCCAAACCCCTTGATGCCTTTTGTGTCTAGAAATCTATCTAGCTCCTTCTTAAATATATTCAGTGACTTGGCCTCCACAACCTTCTGTGGTAGAGAATTCCACAGGTTCACCACCCTCTGAGTGAAGAAATTTCTCCTCATCTCAGTCCTAAATGTCCTACCCCGTATCCTGAGACTGTGACCCCTCGTTCTGGACCCCCCAGCCAGGAGAAACATCCTCCTTGCATCCAGTCTGTCTAGTCCGGTCAGAATTTTATATGTTTCAATTAGATCACCTCTCATTCTTCTCAACTCGAGTGAATACAGGCCGAGATGACTCGATCTCTCCTCATACGACAGTCCTGCCATCCCAGGAATCAGTCTGGTGAACCTTCGCTGCACTCCCTCTATGGCAAGTATATCCTTTCTTTGCTAAGGAGTCCAAAACTGCACACAATACTCCAGGTGTGGTCTCACCAAGGCCCTGTATAACTGCAGTATAATCCTTGTTTGGACAAACAATCCTTACAACAACTTGCATTTATATAGCGGCGTTAACATAGTCAAACATCCCAAGGCGCTTCACAGCAGAGTAACCAGACAAAAATTGACACCGAGCCAAAGGAGATATTAGGATGGGTGACTAAAAGCTTGATCAAAAAGGTACGTTTTAAGGAGTGTCTTAAAAGGAGAAGAGAGAGGTGGAGATGTTTAGGGATGGAATTCCAGAGCTTAGGGCCTAAATGGTTGAAGGTACGGCTGCCAATGGTCAGACAAGATAAGTGGGTGATGCACAAGAGGTTGAAGTTAGAGGAATGCAGAGTTCTGAGGGTTGTAGGGCTGGAGGAGATAACAGAAATAAGGAGGGGTGAAGCCATGGAGAGATTTGAATACGAGGATGAGAATTTTAAAAAATCAAGATGTTGGTGAACCAAAAGCCAGTATAGGTCAGCAAGCTGAAAGTTCCTCCACAAAGCCCAAAAGTAGAAAACTAATTCATTCATTCGGAAGTGAAGGAAGCTGCTACTACAAAAGTCAGGCATTGGTAATGCAACTGGAATGAAAGGGAACAGATCAAAGACCTCAGTCGCATTGATTTCAGAGTGTTATCAGAAGTACATTATTTCTGTTTAGCCACACTGTATCTCTAATCACTTTTTACTTCGGACAATGGCTACCTCATGGTGAATTACACAGCAATAATCCAACTGAGGTGTTCAGATAATATTATGAAACATTAGCAGAGAGGGAAGAATTATATGCTGGAGATATGCACTAAGTAACTGTGACCAGCAGAAAAGCATGCTAAGTCACTCTACTTGGCTGAAGGCACTGTCCACTGGTGCTCCTATATCCTGGCTGTGGAATGTTATAGACCCAATTTTCCATAGGTCTGCCATTCAGCTGCATGAACAAGGTGGAATTACCAGAGTAAAAAGAACACACAGATACCATACTCCCAGAATTGAAATTGAACAGTAAAAGCGCCATACGTGGGTGAGTATATCCCCAATGTAAAACTGAGCTAGTGGGTTTGATTCCCAGTATCTGCCATTTGCTGATCTCAGGCAGGGCAATTGCTGAAGCACGATAATTGCCCACAGTGTTCTGGGCTAGGGAGGAGTTAAAATATCTACCCAGTGACGCCCGCTGGACATCACTGTATAGATAAAGGGATGGGGCATGGACGTGAGGCCCTCCCCCCAAACAGCTTCCCAATACTCATTGTCCAGGTTTCATGCATGAACGATGACAACTTGGTCGAGGTACTTGAGAGAGCTGTCAGCACCTATGCAGTTCGTGCCCGCATGCAGCAAGACCTGGACAACATGCAGGCTTGGGCTCATAAGTGGAAAGTAACATTTGTGCCAGACAAGTGCCAGGCAATGACTATCTCCAACAAGAGAGTGTCCAACCACCTCCCCTTGACATTCAACAGCATTACCATCATCGAATCCCCAACCATCAACATCCTGGGGGTCACCATTGACCACAGACTTAACTGGACCAGCCATATAAATACTGTGGCTGCAAGAGCAGGTCAGAGGCTGGGTATTCTGCGGCGAGTGACTCACCTCCTGACTCCCCAAAGCCTATCCACCATCTCCAAGGCACAAGTCAGGAGTGTGATGGATTACTCTCCACTTGCCTGGATGAGTGCAGCCCCAACAACACTCAAGAAGCTCGACACCATCCAGGACAAAGCAGCCCGCTTGATTGGCACCCCATCCACCACCCTAAACATTCACTCCCACAGGATGCACTGCAGCAACTTGCCAAGGCTTCTTCGACAGCACCTCCCAAACCCGCGACCTCTACCACCTAGAAGGACAAGAGCAGCAGACACATGGGAACAACACCATCCCAACTTGGAAATACATCGCCGTTCCTTCATCATCGCTGGGTCAAAATCCTGGAACTCCCTTCCTAACAGTACTGTGGGAGAACCTTCACCACACGGACTGCAGCGGTTCAAGAAGGTGGCTCACCACCACCTTCTCGAGGGCAATTCGGGATGGGCAATAAACGCTGGCATCACCAGCGACGCCCACATCCCATGAACGAATTTTTAAAAAGCTGTACCCAAGCAAAAGTCAACACCTTCAAGAGGAGAAAACTGACTATCTTTTTTTTTTAAAAGTTAAGCAGTCATACCTGTACTGAATGCATATGTAGTGTTATCACTGATGAATGCTGGGCTAATACAATGATGGAAAGAGCCTGACATGATGTTCATATAAAATGGAACATTTAATGTGAAGTTATCTTTACCAAGACAATGCTTCTTTATACTGAAAGTGTCAATGCAGCTAAAAATGGCAAAGCAGCACTGTCTGGCAGTTTGCGGGTTCAGGCTTGTGGAAGGGAGGGGGGCGGGGATTATCTCCCCCCTTTCTATCTTAAATGTCTTTGTATCTTTTTTGATCTCTTCTTCTAATGTCATGCCCACCATGTTAGTCTCTCTGGTAAATATCGAGGGAAAGTAAATATTCCTGCCATTTTGCTGTCATTACCTGTGAGTTGATTGTGTATATCCTTTAGTGGGTTTATCCCTATCCTGCTTTTCTTTTATTTGTGTGTCTGAAGAATATTTTACTATTCTTTTTATATTCCTTCATAATTTAATTCCGTAGTTTTTCTTTGCCTTTCTAATTGTATTTTGACTTCTTTCCTAACCTTTTCGTATTCCCTTTTGTCATCCTCTCCTTTATTGTCTATATACTTAGTGTATGCCTTTTTATTTAGTTTCAGTTTTGCCCTTATTTCTGTAGCCATCCATGGTGTGTCATTACTGGCAAGTTTGTTCTTGCTTTTTAGTGGGATATATTTCTACTGGACTCTATTGATCACCATTTTAAATGTTTCCCATGGCTGTTCTCTGAGTTTGTCTGTAAATTTTTCCAGTTTATTTTCCCTAGTTCCATTCTCACACCCATCAAATCAGCTTTTTTCCAATTTATTACTTTGTCCGTCTCAATCTTTATCTTAAACTGCATTATGTTGTGATCGCTACTGTCTTGATGTTCTCCTACACTTACTTCTCTTAACTGTACTGGTTCATTGCGCACAGCAAGGTCCTACAACCTACACATACATCCTACCTCTTTAGAAGGATATGCTGATAGGGGTAGAAGAGGGGTGGGTGGGAGGCTCATGTGGAGCATAAACACTGACATAGACCAGTTAGGCCGAATGGCCTGTTTCTGTGTTGTAGGCATTATGTATTTCTATGTAAGTTATGCAATTTCTTTGAAGTCAAGCACACAAAATATTAAGTCTTCATATCTTAGTAAACAATGGAAATAACATTTTCTCTGCTGCATTTCAGATTGTGAGAGCACAACAACCAGAAATATTGCTTTCCAGTCTACCAAAGCTGCAAATATTAAAATTATAAATGATGCTGACATCAAACGGAACTCTTTATATGCAAGTTCATTATCAATGACTCTGCCTGGTTCTTGTAGTTTGCAAAGAAATCGCCCCATTTCAAACCCTAGCTTATACCCAAAATATTTGGACATGCAAGCCTAACTAGACCAAACTAAATCTATTTTAAATCTCACTGACACAAATTGTCAATTCAGAGAGGTGTTAAGATAATTTTGTTTTCCCCAGATACAATGGCAAAATCTGTGCCATGTTAGAGACCCAACAGGATGACTTGTCTAAAGAATTACCTGGAATTAATGCAAACCTCATCAGCAATGTTAAAAGCATTAGCAAGCACAGAATTAGATAAAACTAGAATCCATCCCTCCACCATCATGTACATTGCACATCGAATCTACTTTTGACTTCCTAAATGTTCTCAAAGTTAATCAATCCAGAAGACTTATCCATCCCAAGTCCCTACATTTCCAATCAACTTCAGCCTTATTGCTCTCCACAGACAACATTCCCTCCACCACCACAGGAATCATCACTGCCCATAGCATATTGATCGTATTCGTTTATAAATAAGCACATTAAGTGTCAATCTTGGCTCAGTGGTAGCACTCTCGCCTCAGTGTCAGAAGATTGTGGAATCAAGCCCCACTCCAGAAACTTGAGCACATAATCCAGGCTGACACTGAGGGCGTGCTGCACTGTCATAGGTGCCTACTTTTGGATTAGACATCAAACCAAGGCCCTGTCTACCCTCTCAGGTGGACGTAAAATATCCCAAGATACTATTCAAACAAGAGTAGGGGAGTTCTTCCGGTGTCCTGGCCAATCCCTGAACCAAAATCGCTAGAACAGATTATCTAGTCATGTAACTCATTGTTCTTTGTGGGACCTTGTTGCGTGCAAATTGGCTGCCCCATGTCCTATATCACGACAGTGACTACAATTCAAAAGTGCTTAGTTGGTTATAAAGCGCTTTGGGGTGTCCTGAGGTTGTGAAAGGTGCTATATAAATGCAAGTCCTTTCTTTTAACTATGCCAATAACCTCCAATGCTTTATACCTTTCTTTGGTACAGTGTACATGGTTATTGGGCCTTTGCAAACGAAGCTCCTTCAATTTCCAATCCATTTCACTTGGCACTGATCAGTTTTGATGAAAGAAAGCACACAATATTTTCGAGCAGAAAAAACTTTTTAGATATTCTAGTCCTAGAAAGATAATGTGGTTACAAGTTCTAAGCCACAATAATGTGGTTAAAGTAATCTTTGTGGGTCTTTTCAAGTCAATGATAAATCCCAGTGATGCAGCAGTAGACAGCTGCTGGGCTCATGAAGTCATTGGAGAACCAGCAAGGCATTACACTTACCAAAACAAAGGGAACAACCCAAGATTTTAAGAGGCACAAGAAGAAAAGGTTAAGGAATACCAAAAGAGGATTTCACTTATAATTCATTGGCTGTAAAGCACTTTGCGACACCTTGAGGTCATGAAAGGGGCTATATAAATGTAAGTCTTCAATTCTTTCTTTTTGTGTAATGACTAAAACTCCCTTTTTATTAAAAGAGAGTTAAGATAATTAAGCATGTTCCGCTGATTAAGACAGCAAGTAGCTCAGCCACACAGATAAGGAAACACTCAGGTTTGAAATGCAGTTTGTTCCAAGTCACCTTGTTGCAGACTTAGAGACAGCAGACATGCTACAATTAGTCTCAACACCCCTGGACCCAGAAAAAAAAGCAGCTAGAATTTCCACTTCTGATCATTATCCAGTGGCCCTTGCTGGAACAGCTATCGTGTGGACTTTGGCCGAGGATAGGATCGAGCTCGGCTGTGATGCCTTCCACAATCAAATAGTCTGTTGGCACTCACCATCAATGGTCATATAAAAAATGGCCGCTTCTGCCAAGTACTGCAAGGTTTGGGTGCCTATGGAAGCATCCCCCAGCAAGGAGTCAATGCTTTCAATAAAGCGAAGAGGTGGAAAACATTCAATGGAAAAAAGGAGGTGGAAAAGGAAAAAGGGAAGTGGGGGGGGGGGGGGGGGGGTAAAAGGTGAATTTCTGTCAAGGTCCTCTCAATTATCTGCAAAAGAATTGCAGAAACCCCAGAAAAACAGTGTAAATGCTGTTAACATGGCTTTCCGGGGTTTCTGAAGCTGTTCCACAAAATTACTGCACACAGGCAGAAGAAACTCTACTGGAATTAACCCCCAGAATGATAAACAATGTGGACCCTTGCAGACAGGCATGGAGAGAGGTTGCAATTATATTAGCTACTGCAACCGAATGCCATGTTAGTCTTTGCATATTAGATTTTTTTTTGTTCTCTGCGTCAGGTCAGGTGTTAAAACCTACTACTGTAATAACAGTAGACAGGTCAACCTATGACTGGTCAATGACGACTGCTGGGCAGCAGTTAAGTAATCTGGTGACAGCGCCTTCGGGCAGATGGGCACCTGGAGGAGGGGAGTGGGACCCTTGAAAGAGGAAATGCCATCAAAAGGCAGATGAGCTAATTCCTTGAATTAGCCAACGGCATCCACAGCCTCACAGATGCCAGCCTACAAAGATGCAAGTATACAAGCAACAACAGATTTCCCATAGTTGAGTACATATTCCAGCAACCCTAGCTCAGAAAGTGGTGGTTAATCCAACTTTTAAATATCTATTCCTTGCACACAGGGCTTCAGGCAACAACACAGTCAGTAAGATAGTTCCCCAGGCAGGAGAAGCTTCACCAGAGGCATTGTATGCAAATACTTCTAGGAAAATGCAGAACGTTAATGTTGAGGTGGATTTCCAGCCGTTCTTGTGTTCCTGGCATAAAACAAGGTCTGACTGAGGCTGCTTTTATTCTGGCGCTGCTTTAGTTCAGATTCCAGGAGACTGGTGTCTGCAAGTCAGCTCCTGGCATATACACTACTAAATCTAGCTCTCTTATCCTGGCAGCAGGCTCATAGATCCAGTATTTCACCAGTATAAAAGTAGATTTAAGCACCAATTCTTGTGATCCGTCTCTTGGCATAATTTTGTGGAGGACAGACAGGCCGGCCAGATGATTCCCACATTATAGAATGTGGTCTCTAGCGTCCCAATATCAAAAATATTAACTGCAAAATGGATAACTTAGCCTTTTAATACTGTCAGTCCAACCTGAACAATTGTAAAACCTTAAAGAACACCATGGGAAAAAAAAGTTTCACTAAAATACATTAAATCTGCAATAATCCAGTTACCAGTTTTCTTAAAATATTCAAAATGACGAAGTGTTACAAGAAAATATTGTTCTAATCAAAATTCTTGTTAACAGAAAGGCTTCTAACAAAAGGAATCAGTTTTTTTGAGCAAACGTCATGGTTTCAGCAGACAATGCCCAGGAATTTGCCACATCTCAAGTAATTACATTACCCAGACGTACAATTTTTCTGTAATCCTGAGTAATTCACATCATTCCCCCTTCAATACCAGACATGTTCCTTCTCACACTCTTTGGTCAAAAGGATGAGCAGACAAATGTGTCGATACCATTCTGTAAAAAGGTTCAAAAGAGACATGGTTCTCACATCCAGTGAGTGCCTTCCCAACGTTAGGAATGCTGTGGAGGAATGTCATGGGGACGAACTTGCAGCATGTTACTCTATAGTGTAGCACATTAGTAAACCGCATTACTGACATGTCAGTGCAGCAAGATAGCACACTTTGCAATCTTATGCACATTTAAATGCTTTTTTAAAAAATAAGCAAACATTCAAGAAGTACATCCATTTGTGGGCAAGTTGGCACTGGGCATCAATGTGTTGTCCACACAAATGTGTCACATTTTCCACAAACAGTTAATTCCCTTATCCGCGCTGTTAAGGAGCAGCACCCTCAGCTAAGGCTGAGGCAGTTCTCTACAAGCGAGGGGAGCAGAAAGCCAGATTGTGGATTTTCGTATCCAAACACATTTATCTCTCAGTATTACTACAACCCTCCTCCGTTGCTTAACGGTTAGGCGTACTAATCCAATGCTCGAAACAGAACTTCCAGCTAAAATGAATAGCAAGGAGTTAAATTTGTAAATATAATTTCGGGACTTAAGATGGTATTCATTAGCAACTTGAGCTTTGCTCCCACTGTTCAGGAGATCTGATCTCCTCCATCAGAATTCGAACTGCATATCTGTACATTAACTAAAAGCATCTTCATCATAAGTAATTTTCTCCTGCTCATACTATAAGCCCCAATACATCACAGATACTTTAAGACTTAACTCCTACACAATCCAGCTAGTTTCCAACTCTTGTATCCTATAATGCCATTTGACCTGGATTTCCAAAGAAAATTAAATCCTCAACATAACGCATCGAAGACTCTGAAGCAGACTTGAAATAATTTCTACCAAAGTGAGCATAGAACAAGTTTTGCCGGTGACAATCCTCAATGATCATTAACTCAACTATGCAATACAGTATGTGGTATGATACTAAAAAAGTGACCTCCTAAAGGAATGATCTGAAAAATAAAACAAACAGTTTCCTTTCCACTAGCTATCAATGAACAGGCTTCAATAACATACACAATACAAATTGAGGCTATCTGGTTGAAAAGTTGGATGCTGGAATGGAAGAGTTATGGTACCAGATAAGCAGAAATGCCTCTCATTCTCAACTGTTTTTATGTCCTAATGAAAACGTCCATGGACTGCAGAGCTGACAAATTCATTTGCAGTTTTTTTTTAAATGCCGCATCTAATATTGCATGTGCCTGTGAGACATTGTTTCATGAATGAAGTCTAACCCTAAAGTTAGGAACAATGCGTATGAACATACAAGCAACATTCTATGCATTGGTATCATATTTTGTGAGCTCAACTGATGTTGCTAATAATTATTCAAAGCCATTTTGAAATTATACACACAGCAAACAAGAGTGATGATTCCACTGCTCCTCACAGTTAAAATCTGCATTCCCAAGAGCAACAACTAATACTGCTGGCAGAATCAAACAAGACCTAAACAGCTATGAGGCGTGCAAGAATTAATCAACGCATGACAAAAAGAGGTCAGTAAATTAATTTACTCATTTTGGAGACCAACAGACTGCTAATCTTCTAACTATACTTTCAGATTTGAACCACTGTTCAAATATTCCAATAAAGGGATTCAGAAATGTGCTCAGTCGATGCACCCTTTACTGCGCCTGTTCAAGGTGGCAAATTGGGAAGCTCACAGAGCTGATATCTGAGGAACGCAGCTAGCCAGGGTTGAACGATGAAGACTGTAAAGTTAAATTAACTGAACGTCTTGCCAGGAAAGGAAGGATAAGGAAAGGGGACAGAAATAATGCCACAAAGTGTTTTTTTTTAATTACCTGCAGTTATTCACCATTGGGAGATTAAATAAAGTGGATAATATCCCCGATAGTGGAAATTAGATGTGGTTACTGGAAGGAACAGGACTGATGGTTCAACAACATTTCATTCTTCCATAATTATATTCCCAAATATATCCCCAGATGTTTCATGCCATTATCCATTTGAACAAATTAAAGTCTTCAATATTTCTATGTAATTAACATTCAAAAAAAAATGTTGGCTATCCCTTGATGAAGATGTGAAAGAGAACACATCTTGCCACCAACCCCCTAATCACCATGATTTAAGAGATTGTTCAGCAGTACCTTTTTGTAATCTTTCAAAATACTATACGGTACAGTATTAACCAGGTGAAGATAGGAACAGGAATAGGCCAAACAGTCCCTCAAGCCTGTTCCTCATTAAATTAGATCACGGTTGATCCGCTCCTGAACTCCATTTATCCACCTTTGCTCCAGATCCAGGAACAGTAAGTAACAGAAAGTACAATCGGCACCAGATTTTATGCTGATTAAGACAAAGGATGCTAGTGCTTGGGAATGGAAAGCTTTCCATTTTCAGGGACCCAGTGTCTGCAAGCACTTCCAGCTTAGGTAGAACACAGCCAGCTGCCCAGCAAAGCTCCCTTAACTCAACCGTTATGGCATTTCCACTTCCCACATTAGCTATTCATGGCCTTTATGGATGAGGTTGCCAATAGTATTTCATGTGTGGGTCTGTGATCACTAGGAACCAAGTTGAGATTGCCCAAGTTGATTTCACCTTGGACTCTTGCAGCTATCCATCTGGGCTGGAATCAAAATCTGAGAAATGACTGTACGGTGTACTTATAAACACAAAACTTTTATTATGTACACAATTTTACAACACCAAGTTATAGTCCAGCAATTTTATTTTAAATTCACAAGCTTTCGGAGGCTTCCCCCTTCCTCAGGTGAACTCAGGTGAACGATTTTCACATCGTTCACCTGAGGAAGGGGGAAGCCTCCGAAAGCTTGTGAATTTAAAATAAAATTGCTGGACTATAACTTGGTGTTGTAAAATTGTTTACAATTGTCAACCCCAGTCCATCACCGGCATCTCCACATCTTTATTATGTACAATATGCGCTAATGGACAATATTAACAGGAGACATAAAATATAACAGTTACATGCTTTGTAGCTAACTAATAGCCAACAAGTCCAGTCCCTAATGGTGAAATTAATGAGAAAAACCAAAAAGTCTCTGAGCAACTAAAAAGTGTAATCCAAGATCAAGCTTCAGGACATGGGTCTGAGTTCTGACAGTGATCTGGTCTTTCTACTGCCGAGCAACCTTACAGCTGAAGTGAATACTTGACAACCAGCTGGTTTTGTGGAGCCAAGATATCACAGCAGACTCACAAAAAGAAAAAGAGTTCAAATACATGGCTAAAAGATCACCCTATCAGTGATTTGCATCCAAGAAACAGGAGTATAGTTATTAGACTTTTTCGGAATGTGAAAGCAAAGCAGTTTGAAACAAACAGTCATGAATCATCGTGAGAGAGTTCAATTTTCAAGCACACATAAAAAAAAATCAAGTTCACAACTTATTGTTTTTAACAAGGATCTCAAGTGTAGAAATGACATTATGATATATTTCACCGAGTTGATCTACACTGGAAAGGCGAATTTTGGATTCTTAGCACAGCCAGTTGTGATTTAAAGTTTGAATATTTTGCAAAATAAAAGCTGAATTCCATAACCAAATTCAGAAGCTCAATTTGATAAACACAAAACTTACCAAAATTTTTCTTTAAAACTACCTAACAACCAGTATCTACGATACTGACAAGAATAATTTGGTACATTTGTCAATTTAAAGCAGGCTGAACCAGACCGTTCGCAACCTTGGTGTCCTATTTGATCCCGACCCCATATCTGCTCCATCACCAAGACCGCCTACTTCCATCTCCCTAATATCGCCCGTCTCTGCCCCTGCCTCGGCTCATCTGCTGTTGCAACCCTCATCTATGCCTTTGTTGCCTCCAGGCACAACTCTTCCAATGCTCTTCTGGCTTGCATCCTACCTCGCAATCTCCGTAAACTTGAGCTCATCCAAAACTCTGCTACCTATATCCTACCTCGCACCAAGTCCTATTCACCCATCACCCCTGTGCTCACTGACCGACAATAGCTCCCGGTCCAGCCAATGCCTCGATTTTAAAATTCTCAACCTTTATTTCCAAATCCTCTATGCCCTCGCCTCTCCCTACCACTGTAGCCTCCTCCAGCCCTACAACCCACCAAGTTTTCTGCACTCCTCCAATTCTGACCTCTTGCACATCCCCGATTTTCTTCACTCCACCATTGGTGGCCATGCCTTCAGCTGCCTCAGCCCTAAGCTCTGGAATTCCGTTCCAAAACCTTTCCACCTCTCTCTCTCACCCTTATGACGCTCCTTAAAACCTACCTCTTTGATACCCATCCTAGTATCTCCTTATGTGGCTCGTGTCAAATTTTGTTTGATAATGCTGCGGTGAAGCACCTTGGGATGTTTTGCTATGTTAAAGGCACTATATAAATGCAAGTTGTTGTTGTTATTGTTGGGGTACAGTCAGCGGGTATCTGCCCAAGTGGCATTCTTCACATGTGAGCCGACATGAGAGTGTTGGCAAGTTATTTGGACACAACAGATAGCACAGCTGAACTTTAATGTTTTTCTTTTTTTCCAGCGTTTGTCTAATTCTCTATTAAATGAGGTAGTATATGCCTATTGAGATTAACACAGCGTCAGTAGCTACTTGAGGCAAAGCATTCCATAGTTTAAACATTTAGAAGGATATGCTGATAGGGTTAGTTGAAGTAAGATGGGAGGAGGCTTGTTTGGCACTTGAACATTGGCATAGACCACTTGGGCCAAATGGCCTGTTACTTTACTATAAATTCTATGTAATTTTATGTAACACTTTTTGCATGAATTTTTTGTTATTTCAAACCCCCTCCGTTATTATGCTTGTACTCATCTTAAAAATTATGTCCCCTTCTTGCCAGTTCACCAGTCAGTGGGAATGATCTTTCACTACGCACTGAAACTATTAAAAATTATATGCTTGTTAAATCTTCTCTGTTCCAGTGAATATGGTTCTAGTTTTTTCAAGTCTCTCAACACAATTACATCCCATCATCCCTGGTATCATCCCCGTGAATTTGTGCTGCGCCTTTTCATGGCTCCAATATCCTTTTTATAATGGGGTAACCAAAATTGCACATCGTATTCCACTTGAGTCAGACAGCTGAGAGTTCAAACTCCACTACAGGACTTGTGCACATAATCTAGATTTACACTTCAGTGTAGAACTGAGGAAGTATGCCATCGCCAGAGATGCTGTTATTCAGATGGGACAACAAACCAAGCATCAACTCTGCTGATTTGAACAAGTGCAGCAAGGTCTCCTCAACTGCTCAAGTTTTTCCTCAATTAACACCATCTGAAATAGATTAATTGATCATTCATCTCATTACTGATCGCGAGATCCTGCTGTGTGCAAAACAACTGCCACATTTACCTACATATCAACAGTGACTGCACTTCAAAGTAATTAAATGTATTTGAAGTGTTTTGAGACATCCTAAGAGACCAGTCGAGGTGCTACCTGTATATAAACACAAGGTTCTTCCTTCTTAACCAATGTTTTGCACAAATCATCTCCTTGCTTTTATTTTCATTGCCCTTACATATAAAACCCAGTATTCAATTTTCCCTTTTCAAATGGCTTTTTCCATCTCCTGAAAATCTGGAATTAAAACCATGATTAAAAGCCTCTCTCTACCAAAATAGCAACCAGCAATTTTTCAGATGCTGAAGGACTTGCTTTGGGTGAGAACATATTATTTGTTATTTCACATTGTGGACCTTGTTACAATGTTTTATCCTGTGCAAGACCAATACAAAATGAGGTTCTCCTATGTTATGAATAGTAAGTTTACTAAATAAGGATATGTTTAGAATTGAGCTTCTCATTAAAATTTCTCAATAGGCATATACTACCTCATTAGGATACTTGCTACCTGGGTGGCAAGGGGTATATTAGCACATAAAAGGATATGTCAATGTATTCTTTAAATCAAACTAAAAGTTTACATCAAGTAAACACTTCTTCAGCCGATGAATAAAATATTTTAGAATGTCTCTTGCATATGTAAACACTAACAATGGTTACACATTGCAGCTATTCCAGAATACAATCACATGTGTAAACATTCACAAAATTAATCAAAATAATGATCCAGTGACATAAAACATGCTTAACCAGCAGTTATAACTGGCGTCGTGAAGCAGTAGATTTACATTAGGCTACTAACATCTAATGTTATGTCTCCTATGGGCCTCAGCTATTGATCAAAAGCTTAGTCCATTCATAAAGCAGGCAATTTATTTCCTCCCACCAATGAATTATCCAACTCGACCCAAATATCCACTTTCAGTTCAACTGGAGTTGGCATTCGGTTCAGCTCATCTAAATTCCAACTTGATCTGGCAGCAAAATGTAAAAATCAGGTTCATGTATATCTACTGTAAATGCTGGCTGCTATTAGTGGTAAAGAAAGGCCACTGCCCTAATGAAATGATATAATTTTGCCAAGTGGTAAGAGATGCACATAATAGCGTTATCAAGTCACAGCTGTTCTGGGTGCTTCAAAATAATTAACAGGCTCGTGAAAATTACACTGCATTCGTTTGTGTTAGAGCAAATCATACACTCGGAAAGAGTGAGAACAGTGTAGTGAATGGGCTTTTGTGTACAATTTTAGTACACAGCAAAGGGACATCAACTTTTAAAATAACTGATCTGTACTGCAGGTACGTGTGAATATCATAAATATAACCAAAGTACATTTTCAGGTCCATTAGCACAACGATTTAGTCTTTAGATGTTCATTTTAAACACTTTCACAAGTAAGTGAAAAACTCATGAGCTCTGGTCTACTTCCAGGCATGCGGCAACACATTTAAAGAGATTTCTTAAAGTTAATAATCAACTTATTTACTATAACTGAGGTGAATGTAAATTCCAATTGATACCAGTTAAAGGGAAGCAATGTGTACATTTAAAGTACAACAAATTCCATATTTTTTTTGTTATTTGCTGAAAATAAATTGGCTTGCATTATTTCTGTTTATCCATTAAAATCTTGCCCTGGTTCCCCAAGAATGAAGATTATGAGGTCCAACTAATCTAATCGTCTCAGTGACCAGATTTACTGGCTGGAAACGGAAAAAACTTTTTTTTCCTGTTCATAATTGTGATTTCGATATCCTCTGTAAACGGATGCTTACATTTTCCACACTGTCATGTCTGAGCTACAGGATTAACAATTCGTCTGAAAATGTTCAACTCAAACTCTGGTCAAAACACTTCCCAGAAGCTCTCCAGGCCTCCGTTCTTGGGGAAAGCCTCGGGCTGGAGTTGAATCACCTTCTCCTCCCAATCCTCAGACGCCACATTTCACCTCACACCAATTTTTTTTTGGGTTAACAAAAAAAAAAACGACTTGAAGGACAGAGATGCGAAGGGAAGAAATACTCGAGCTCGCTGTGGGGCAAAGTTACCAAAAACTTTCCACTTCAAACTTGGTAGGAAAAGGACAGGGAAAGAGGAGGGGGGGGGGGAGGGGAAAGTAACTTTAAGGCTGCGGTTTTTCTATTTTTTTCCCCCACCCTCCTTTAAATACAGAGTGAGCTGAAATCTTGTCCCCAGCAATGAGTATCAGGAAGCGCCATGTTGCTCCATGTCTTTGGCTACATTACGGAGCCCGCTCGCTACATTGTGTCCGCCGCCGCCCCGCTCCCCTCCCCTCCCCTCCTCTCCGTCCCTCTCACCTTGGCGATGGCTCGGCGGTACCTGGTCACCGCTTGCTGGATGAGGCTGTGCACTGTGATGGCTCCATCGCCACAAGGAACAACCACCCTGGTTCTCCCGAAGCAGACGGTGACTTTCATTACTCCTTTCGGAACAACAACAAATAGAATCACAAGGTCTCTCTGGAGCAAAAAAAAAACCCCCCAAGCACCACCACCACCCCCAAAAAAAAATGAAGATCTTCCTTCCCTCCTGGTGCAAAACTTCGGCGTTTATTCCGCCCTGACCCTCGGCGTGTACAATGCAGTGTGTTTCATGGTGCTCGGGTTGTGTACGGCGCTTGTGCCTGCCCTGCCTGCCTGCGGCCACCTGTTCGTATTTGTGGGAGTGGAGCCGAGCGCAGTGTTCACGGAGAAAGAGCCTGACTCAAGGAAGCGGAGAAAGCACCACCCAGTGTCTCCCCGCCCTGGCCGTTCCCAGCACTGCTGCGCTGCAAATCAACACCCCTCACCACCACCAAATAAAATACATTTTCAACCCGGACAGCATCCAAACTGAGTCAGCTCGAAAGATTGCTCCACCCAGGGCTAGATTTTAAAAATAACCAATGATGCACCCAGTCACATTTGAAACTACCCACTCTCCCGGGTTTCACCCCACCCCCCGGCCTGTATGGTGGACGGTACCAGGGGCGCAATAATTAAACTCAGCATCCTAAGCCGAGGGAGTGGGAAGAAAAATCAGCCAGTCTTTGCTGTTGATCACTGCTACCCAGTGAGACCTGGAAAAGTGATTCTGCAGAGATATTTGGAGAGGTTGTCATCTGTGACATCTCTCTGGCAAAGCAGTCCATGCTTCAACAACCCACTGTGTAAAGATATTTCTCCTAACCTCCCTCCTCAGTTTTAAATTGATCACCCACTCATCACTGACTTCACACCCAGAAGTACTTCTCCCCATTCACTCCATTAAAACACTATAATTTTAAAACCTCTATTAAATCACCTTCTAGAAAGGCCCTTGAATACGACTGTATTTCTGCCTCATCCCAAATGAATTCACACAATACTTAAGTACCAGTTTACCTTAATAATGTGTGTAAGTATGTTCAGTGAATTTTAGTCCATTCTTCGCCTTTGTGAAAATGCTGACTGTGTGTCTTTTAATTCATAACCATGTGTTTTCATTTCCTTCGGTCCCCGCCACCAACTCCGTTCCCAAGCCACTGACTCCATCCCTCTCCCTGGCCACTGTTTGAAGCTGAACCAGACTGTTCGCAACCCGAGTGTCCTATCAAATAACAACAACTTGCACCTTTACCAAAAAGAAATGTCTCAAGGCACTTCTTAAATAGGCATAAGAAAATCAATGCTGAACTAGAAAGGGTGAGATTGGGAGGGGTGGTTGAAGAGATAAGTTTTGAGGAGGACAACTGATCACTGAAGTCTTCTCTTCTTACAGTCTACCTTTATCACCACTGCTTTGACTCCTTCTTCCCACCTTCCAGTAAAGGACATAAGGGCAATTAGGGATGGGCAATAAATGCTGGCCTTGCCAGCGATGCCCACATCCCATGAACAAATAAAAAACAAAACACATCCTTCTATCCCATGCCCATAATAACACATCAAACCTCTTAGCTCTGACAAGACCATGGCAATAATAATCTGATTGAATAAATCAGCACAAAATTAGTGCACCTTTTCCCATATGACTAATCTCAATGAATAACAGCACAACACAAGTACACATTCTCTCTTTCCTGACACCATGCTTCTCTGGATGACCAAAGATGCTTTTCTTTTTCCTATTCTAATGCTTCTCCTTGGTGCAACCGGACAGCCATTATCGTGACAGCTGGTTTGCTGCTCCTTTGCCTTAAAAGGTTCACAGAACTGATGTGGCCTTCCTCTTACGGTAGCTTGATCCTGGGAGGGAGCCACTGCTGGCTGCATCTCTAGAGCTTGGACTCAGGCAAGCTGGTGTAACATGGTGCTACCAGGCGGAAGGCTGGATGCTTCCCATGTGCTGCTATCCTGAGCCGTCGTTATTGCATTGGACTGTGGATCTATGTTCCCACTGATCAATGGGATGGATGGTCTAATGGTATCTACCATATCCTGAAAGTTCTAAGAGACAGCAGCCTGCATCCCAGCCACCACGGTCAGGAAGTCTGTACAAAGGATAATGTATATTCTGTCCTCGACTGTCACCTCTGTTTCCATGGAGGAGGCATCAACTGGTCCTTGGTTGCTTCTGAGCTGGGTGTCTACTATAGATTCCAATGACAGTGCCACACACTCTTGATGTCTGCAATGAAGAAAAAAGCTTCCCTGATGTTGCCGCAAATGATGGCTGCAGAATCAAGAGGAAAACCTGTCAGTTGCCGCACATCCTCAGAGACTGATCTCAGAGCCTCCATGGAGGCGTGATGTTGCTCTCACATCCTTTTCTTCAAGTGAGTACCCATGAGTTCTGGGTCCCACAACTCCAAAGCCAAGTGCACCCTTCTCCTCTGCTTTCGCTGGGAAGATGTCACGTCCTGATCCACTCCCTATTCCAGCTCCCTTGTGCAATGTGCCGCTGCCACACCTTTACCAATGCCATCTAATTCCCCCGTGGGGGTGAAAAGTAAGTGAGGCAGGAGGTGAGATTGAGGGAATTGTAGCAGAGGAACAGTACATGTTGGTCCAGGAACTCATGGGTGGGTTTGACATCAACTTCCTCTCATTTCATCATCATCCTCCTCATAAATTGACAAAGAAGATGTTCCATCTCTCTTCATCTTCTCCCTCATTCGTTGTCCCCCATTGCTGTGATATATCTGCAGGAAAGAAGGGTGCAAGCTAAGAATGGGTGAATATTACATCGTTGGGATTAAGACGACAAAGGGGTGGAAAGTTGTCGCTGTGGGCTGCTTCACACAGTTACCATGGTGACTGTATAGATGTGCAGCTGCTAACCTGCCCTTAACCTCACCATCTCCCACAGCAACACTAAAGTGCCTACCCATCAGATCCACGGCTATCTCTTGATATGGAGTGAGCTCATTGATGTTGGCGATGTCCTCTCCAGCGCCCTGCCTCTTGCAAACATTGTGTACAAGTAACTCGTGCACCAAGATTGAGTGAATTAAGCAATTGAGGACTGTTTGCCAGGTGGCATTGGATGGCTGATGTAAGAGATGTGGTGGTATCAACTTATTAAAGTGGAAGTAGGGGATTTAAAGTTGTCCATAGAAATAAGTGTGTTAGGGGGGATGACGACACACACTTACACAGAGCTTTAACCAGAGTCTAACCCCGGCGAATGGAGACATGAGTTTCAGTCTCTGAATACTGGGTTGACATCCAGCGGGGTACACGAGTCCGATGGGAGTGGAGTGGCGATCCCCTATCACATCTAGCCAGTTCTCTTGGTAGGGAGTTACATCAAAACTACTGCACAGAAACAGGTCATTCGGCCCAACTGGTCTATGCCGGCGTATATGCTCCACATGAGCCTCCTCCCTCCCTATTTCAACTAACCCTATCAGGATACCCTTCTATTCCCTTCTCCCTCATGTGCTTATCCAGCTTCCCCTTCAATGCATCTATGCAATTTGTCTCAACTACCCCTTGTGGTAGCACGTTCCACAGTCTTACCACTCTTTGGGTAAAGAAGTTTCTCTTGAATTCCCTATTGGATTTATTAGCGACTATTTTATATTTATGATTTCAATATTAATACAAACCTCATACAAGACAACATTAATAAACTTGCAGAACTGGCAAATGAATTTCAATACAGATAAGTGTGAGGTGTTACATTTTGGTAGGAAGAATAAGGAGGCCACATACTGCTTGGATAATAAAAGAGTCTAAAAGGGGTATAGGAGCAAAGGTACCTCAGGGTACAGATACATAAATCACTAAAAGTAATGACGCAGGCTAATATGGCCATAAAAAAAGCAAACAAAGCACTGGGATTCATTTCTAGAGGGATAGAATTGAAAAGCAGACAAGTTATGTTAAACTTGTATAGAACCTTGGTTAGACCACACTTGGAGTACTATGAACAGTTCTGGTTTCCATATTATAAAAAGGATATAGAGGCACTGGAGAAGGTGCAAAAAAAGATTTATTCGGATGATACCAGAACTGAGGAGTTATATCTATCAGGAAAGATTGAGCAGGTTAGGGCTCTTTTCTCTAGAAAACAGAAGACTGAGGGGTGACCTGATAGAGGTCTTTAAGATTATGAAAGGGTTTGATAGGGTCAATGTTGAGAAGAGGTTTCCACTTGTGGGGGAGACCAGAACAAGGAGCCATGAATATAAGACAGTAACTAATAAATCCAATAGGGAATTCAGGAGAAACTTCTTTACCCAGAGAGTGGTTAGAATGTGGAACTCGCTACCACAAGGAGTAGTTGAGGCGACTAGCATAGATGTATTTAAGGGGAAGCTAGATAAACACATGAGGGAGAAAGGAATAGAAGGATATGTTGATGGGGTTAGATGAAGTAGGTGGGAGGAGGCTCGTGTGGGAGGAGCATAAACACCGGCATGGTCTCCTTACCTAAGGAAGGATATACTTGCCTTAGAGGGGGTGCAACGAAGGTTCACTAGATTGATTCCTGGGATGGGAGGGTTGTCCTATGAGGAGAGATTGAGTAGAATGGGCCTATATTCTCTGGAGTTTAGAAGAATGGGAGGTGATCTCATTAAAACGCATAAAATTCTTAGAGGACATGACGGAGTAGATGCTGAGAGGCTGTTTCCCCTGGCTGGAGAGTCTAGAACTAGGAGTCATAGTCTCAGGATAAGGGGTCAGTCATTTAGGACCGAGATGAGGAGAAATTTCTTCACTCAGAGGGTTATGAATCTTTGGAATTCTCGACCCGAGACGACTACGGATGCACAGTTGTTGAATATATTCAAGACTGAGATCGACAGATTTTTGGACACGAAGGGAATCAAGGGATATGGGCATAGGGCAGGAAAGTGGAGTTGAGGTCGAATACCAGCATGATCTTATTGAATGGCGGAGCAGGCTCGAGGGGCTGTGTGGCCTACTCCTGCTCTTATTTCTTATGTTCTTCTGTTGGCCGAATGGCCTGTTTCTGTGCTGCACATTCTATGTAATTCCATATAAAAATTTGTGGCGATTCCTGACTCCCCAAAGCCTTTCCACCATCTCCAAGGCACAAGTCAGGAGTGTGATGGAATACTCTCCACTTGCCTGGATGAGTGCAGCTCCAACAACACTCAAGAAGCTCAACACCATCCAGGACAAAGCAACCCGCTTGATTGGCACCCCATCCACCACCCTAAACATTCACTCTCTTCACCACCGGCGCACAGTGGCTGCAGTGTGTACCATCCACAGGATGCACTGCAGCAACTCGCCAAGGCTTCTTCAACAGCACTTCCCAAACCCGCGACCTCTACCACCTAGAAGGACAAGAGCAGCAGGCACATGGGGACACCACCACCTGCACGTTCCCCTCCAAGTCACACACCATCCCGACTTGGAAAGATATCACCGTTCCTTCATCGTCGCTGGGTCAAAATCCTGGAACACCCTTCCTAACCTTCACCACATGGACTGCAGCGGTTCAAGAAGGCGGCTCACCACCACCTCAAGGGCAATTAGGGATGGGCAATAAATGCCAGCCTCGCCAGCGACACCCACATCCCATAAACAAATTTTAAAAAAAATTTCTCGAGGTAGCTCTTCCTCGCCACAGGTTGCTGGACCATTTACACATTAATGACAGCGAACGCTATTAAACTTGCCGTTATTTTGGCAGAAAAATCTGGGCCACTATTTTGCTACCGCAGAAATGCTATTACAGGAGCAATGCATACTACTGGTGACACAATGACATGATTACAGTACCAGTCATAACTGTCAATACAAACATTGCTATCTAAATTTTTAAACTATATCTATTACATGTTAAGTCTTCGGTCCGCACACACCTCCTGCTGTGTAACACTTACTTTGTGTTACGTCACCCTTTTGTCCTCACGCTTTCACTGTCATACTTTGTTAATTGGCTCAAAGCAAATCAGCAGCAAATCAGAACTGAGGAGATAGAGAACATATGAATCAAAAGTGACTAGAAAATTACTAAGGACATATGGAAACAACCAATTCTGAATGACTAGTCAGGAGAACCTGCCAATAGAAGTAGGGAGAAGGTGAACCAATTAAATCACTCAAAATTCTTTTAGAAAACAAATTCCAGCCATTTCTATGCTCAAACAGAATTTTCTAATGTACAAAATCAGTAATATAAAAAAGACATTTGGAAAATTACATATTTTACAATGACATGATTAAATTTAACTTAAAAACTGTCTTTTGTGTGTTTGAGCAGCTTCGTTAACATTTTTACTTGAAGGCCTCAGCCTTTTCCAAAAGCCTGGACTCAGACTTGATATATTTTGCCGAGACGAGTAATTCTTTCAGCTGAAGGCAGATCTTGCAGTCTGAGCATGTGCAATATGCACAATTTCCCAAGATACATTAGTAGCATTTTCCCAGCCCAAAGACTGAAATGCTTCTCTTCAACTTCTAGCAGGAACTGCTTGGTTCCTTTTCAAAACTATTCGAATCAAAGCTAGAAGCCAATTTTCAGAAACTTTATTCAGATACAATTTATATTGAATCTTTAAACAAAAAGGCTGTCTGTGTGAAAGAGAAAGAAACAGACTTTTAGCTTTTAAAGTAGGAAAGTGAAATTGTGTCACTGTGCGTAACATTATTTCAGTTTGTGTGGTTTTCAAAAATTATTGGAATACAAAATGGACAATGAATTTGAGTATGTTTTTCACTAAACTTTTAAATGAATTAATTTCATTTTTGACTTTAAAAAATGTGTCAAGCCAAGAGAGAAAGAAAATGTCCCTTTGTTCATGTTTATAATTTGAAAACATATAAGTGGTTAAACATTTGTTTACATAGCTGCTATGGGTGAGTGATCTACCAAATATTTTCTGTTGAGTGTGAAATCCCAGAAGTTGGATAAGATTTTTTTCCCATTATTGTCCTGATAACAAGGTAAGCCATTTATGCCATTTACAGAAGATGTTGGTTGCAAGCAGCCACTTTTCAAAATATGCAAAAATTGCTGATTTATTTTGAACTGGCAAAATTAAAAGTACATTTTATTGAAACAGTCCTGTGTTTATTGACCATTCCGGAGATGCAGAGTCTTGAATTTGTATATTTATTTATGCAGCTGTAACAGTTATTTATCAAAGAAAATCAATATTTTTCCAGGAACCAATCACAAAGCAATTAACTCTGTTTGAATAGATATGCTAGAAACTTACAAACCAGTGCTCCCAGACCCAGACTCCCTCCAATGCTGTCAGACCAGTTCCCTTACCCCTCCTCCCACAGCGAACAGATCCGATGAATCCACCATTGAGAAAATCTTAAATTTCACCTATCCCATTGCTGCTAAATTCCACGATCCCCATCTCAGTGCTGCAAATCCTAGAACCAGCACCCAAAGCTACCAAAGTCACGTCCCCCACAGTGCTGTTAAACCCCATGACCCAGATACATCTTACATATCATGCAGCATATCTTTACCTTTAAAACAGGTAAGGAATAAAAATGAAAGGGGCAGTGGCAGCATGGATAAGAAATTGGCTAAGTTATAGGAAACAGAGAGTAGTGGTGAACGGTTGTTTTTCGGACTGGAGGGAGGTATACAGTGGTGTTCCCCAGGGGTCGGTACTAGGACCATTACTTTTTTTGATTATATATTAATGACTTGGACTTGGGTGTACATGGTACAATTTCAAAATTTGCAGATGATACAAAACTTGGAAGGGTAGTGAACAGCGAGGAGCATAGTGATAGACTTCAAGAGGACATAGACAGGCTAGTGGAATGGGCGGACACGTGGCAGATGAAATTCAACGCAGAAAAGTGTGAAGTGATACATTTTGGTAGGAAGAACGAGGAGAGGCAATACAAACTAAAGGGTACAATTCTAAAAGGGATGCAGGAACAGAGAGATCTGGGGGTATATGTACACAAATCGTTGAAGGTGGCAGGGCAGGTTGAGAAAGCGGTTAAGAAAGCATATGGGATCCTGGGCTTTATAAATAGAGGCACAGAGTACAAAAGCAAGGAGGTTATAATGGACCTGCAAAAACACTGGTTCGGCCACAACTGGAGTATTGTGTCCAGTTCTGGGCACCGCACTTTAGGAAAAATGTGAAGGCCTTAGAGAGGGTGCAAAAGAGATTTACTAGAATGATTCCAGGGATGAGGGCTTCAGCTATGTGGATAGACTGGAGAAGCTGGGGTTGTTCTCCTTAGAGCAGAGAAGGTTAAGAGGAGATTTGATAGGGATGTTCAAAATCATGAAGGGTCTCGGCAGAGTAGGTAGAGAGAAACTGTTCCCATTGGCGGAGGGGTCAAGAACCAAAGAACATAGATTTAAGGCAATTGGCAAAAGAACCAAAGGCGACATGAGGAAACACTGTTTTTACACAGCGAGTGGTTGTTATCAGTAATGCACTGCCTGAGGGGATGGTGGAAGCAGATTCAATCATGGCCTTCAAAAGGGAATTGGATAAGTACTTGAAGGGATAAAATGTGCAGGGCTACAGGGATAGGGTGGGGGAAGTGGGACCAGCTGGATTGCTGTTGCAGAGAGACGGCACCAACTCAACGGGCCGAATGGCCTCGTTCCGTGCTGTAACCATTCTATGATTTTATATAAGTAAAGGAATATATCAAAAACAAAGGCGATGAATGTAAGAATAATCAAGGCCATTGATTTACAGTTTTCACAGAAACATGAGCAGTTGCCGAATTCAATTCCTGAAGCATTGACCATATGATAAAAACAGAATTTAACTTATTTAGATACGATAAATCAATGGCCCCGATAATACATGCATGACGGCCATACTGTTATGAAACATGTGTCCGCTGACACTGAGAAAAATCACAGATCTGCTAGTTTAATATATTAGATAATCGAACAAAACATAGTAACTGGATTGAAAATATAAACAATATGCCTGTCCTTGAATACACTGTGTTAATGTGCAGTCCCAGTAGACAAATTTTAAAATCATTACAAAAATGTATATATTAATTGCCAGTGTTAGAGGCGGATTCACAATATTAGTGTTTCTACCAATTAGAATACCAATTAAAGAATGCATTTCTTCTGAGTGTATGCAATTGCCAGAATGTAGGCTTTGACTGTGATTGATATTTGAGATGCCTTCTCATCTGTCGAGTTTGCTCTTGACAGATGTACATGCTGAGCAGGCCTTTATTATAAATCACTTATTTCTTTGTTCAGGGGCAGAACAGATTGATGTTTCTCTGTTTTCTAATGGTAGTACAAATAGGTGGAAGGTTTTCTGACAAAATCTGTCATCTTTTTCACAACCCATTCACATTCCTTTTGTAGAACCTTTGTTCAGGTGGGTTGTCCTGGAACAGGTCAAACACAAAAATAAATGTTGGTTTAACTTTATTGAAAGAACATGTGATGTGAGTGAGGAAGATTCTGTGTCATTCGTCTTCCCACCCCCCACCCCAGGCCTTTTGCATTTTCCTTCACCTGTCCTGAAGGCAATGATCCATTCTGGATTCTGGCTACCCAAACACTTGCAGCTCTCCAATACTTTGCCAAATGGTTTCCTTCTAATTTTTTTCCCCTCGTTTTCTCCCCATCTGACTCCTCCTCTCCTGAAGGGGCTAACTCACACTGGGGTAATTCCAGCACTGCCAACAACCCTCTGGCACCTCAACCAAGTAGGCATTCTACATGTGTGTGTGCTTTACAGTGAGCGTTGGTAGGCTATTCAAAGTAACTCATTGTGAGTGAAGCACATACGAACATACGAATTAAGAGTAGCAGTAAGCCATTCGGCCCCTCGAGCCTGCTCTGCCATTTGATAAGATAATGGCTGATCTGATTGTGACCTCAATCCTACTTTCCCGTCTACCTACTATAACCTTTGAATCCCTTGTTAATCAGGAATCTATTTAACTCAGCCTTAAAAATATTCAATGACCCTGCCTCCACCGCTCTCTGGGAAAGGGAGTTCCACAGACTCACGACCCTCTGAGTGAAAAAATTTCTCCTCATCTCCGTCTTAAATGGGAGATCCCTTATTTTTAAACTGTGTCCCTTAGTCCCCGAGTGATGCTATCCTCATTTGACAACCCCACATGCATACTTTCCAGTCAATCAGCAAGACTTAGCGTGGATATTCATAGAATCATAGAATCATAGAAGTTACAACATGGAAACAGGCCCTTCAGCCCAACATGTCCATGTCGCCCAGTTTATACCACTAAGCTAGTCCCAATTGCCTGCACTTGGCCCATATCCCTCTATACCCATCTTACCCATGTAACTGTCCAAATGCTTTTTAAAAGACAAAATTGTACCCGCCTCTACTATTGCCTCTGGCAGCTCGTTCCAGACACTCACCACCCTTTGAGTGAAAAAATTGCCCCTCTGGACCCTTTTGTATCTCTCCCCTCTCACCTTAAATCTATGCCCCCTCGTTATAGTCTCCCCTACCTTTGGGAAAAGATTTTGACTATCTACCTTATCTATGCCCCTCATTATTTTATAGACTTCTATAAGATCACCCCTTAACCTCCTACTCTCCAGGGAAAAAAGTCTCAGTCTATCCAACCTCTCCCTATAAGTCAAACCATCAAGTCCCGGTAGCATCCTAGTAAATCTTTTCTGCACTCTTTCTAGTTTAATAATATCCTTTCTATAGTAAGGTGACCAGAACTGTACACAGTATTCCAAGTGTGGCCTTACTAATGTCTTGTACAACTTCATCAAGACATCCCAACTCCTGTATTCAATGTTCTGACCAATGAAACCAAGCATGCCGAATGCCTTCTTCACCACCCTATCCACCCGTGACTCCACTTTCAAGGAGCTATGAACCTGTACTCCTAGATCACTTTGTTCTATAACTCTCCCCAACGCCCTACCATTAACGGAGTAGGTCCTGGCCCGATTCGATCTACCAAAATGCATCACCTCACATTTATCTAAATTAAACTCCATCTGCCATTCATCGGCCCACTGGCCCAATTTATCAAGATCCCGTTGCAATCCTAGATAACCTTCTTCACTGTCCACAATACTAGCAATCTTGGTGTCATCTGCAAACTTACGAACCATGCCTCCTAAATTCTCATCCAAATCATTAATATAAATAACAAATAACAGCGGACCCAGCACCGATCCCTGAGGCACACCGCTGGTCACAGGCCTCCAGTTTGAAAAACAACCCTCTACAACCACCCTCTGTCTTCTGTCGTCAAGCCAATTTTGTATCCAATTGGCTACCTCACCTTGGATCCCGTGAGATTTAACCTTATGTAACAACCTACCATGCGGTACCTTGTCAAAGGCTTTGCTAAAGTCCATGTAGACCACGTCTACTGCACAGCCCTCATCTATCTTCTTGGTTACCCCTTCAAAAAACTCAATCAAATTCGTGAGACATGATTTTCCTCTCACAAAACCATGCTGACTGTTCCTAATCAGTCCCTGCCTCTCCAAATGCCTGTAGATCCTGTCCCTCAGAATACCCTCTAACAACTTACCCACTACAGATGTCCGGCTCACCGGTCTGTAGTTCCCAGGCCTCTCCCTGCCGCCCCTCTTAAACAAAGGCACAACATTTCATAATGGATCGACTACTGTTCCAACTCAACTCAGCTAACTCAGTAAGACAGAAAATCAAATGTTTCTGATGAACTATCACAAGATATTATTGACCAACTCCATCAGCACTAACAACTTTCCCTTGCTCTACCCAATGTATCAGTAATCTTTGGTCAGATCCATGCTACACCTTGAGGTAAGAGGTGTCATCAAATACCACTGTCAAATGAATTAGGAGACATCCACGATGCACAATATTTACAAAATTCCACTAACAGGCATACAAAAACATGAACAGGTAAATCACTGCAATGTCAGAAAAGACGAAGGAAATACAACAGACCTCAGATATAAAACCACAAGCATGTTAGAATTAACACAGATGAAGCACCATTCTACTTGACAACAAATGTGAAAACTAAAAGATCAACAAAAAAACACTAATGCAAATCAAAATAAATAAGAACCGTCAAATTGGATCACTCTTTAATGCAAACATTACAAGAGAAAAGAGACTAACCACTGTTCATGGAAACACTTAATACAAAACTCAACCAACATAAATTATGGATGCTTATCAGCACAAACATATTCAAAGCATCAGACTCACTGAGCCCTATTCAGTGACAGGCAGCAGAAACAGATATCAGTAATACGAATATAAACTACACCTCAGCACCACCCTACTACTTTTCATCCTCAAAAAATACTTAAGTAGATTTTTCATTGATTCTGAATCTATGCTGACAGCTGCTTATAGTTTTCATGCTCGAGCATTTTCCCAAAACTGCTAAGTTTACTGATCTATAATTCCCAAGATTATATATCACTCCTTTTCTGAATACTGGAATAATATTTACTCTCCTCTAGCCTCAGGTGAAGAACCTGCATTTATGTTCTTATGGAGCTCCAAAACAATTAACTGGAATTTCAACTATTTCCTCTCTCATTTACTTGAGGATTCTAGAGTGTATGTCATCTGGTTCAGGAGCCGTGTGTCCATTTATTGTTCCTTCTTCATCGTTGGATCAAAATACTGGAACTCTCTACCTAGCAACATTGTGGGAGTACCTTCACCACATGGACTGCAGCGGTTCAAGAAGATGGCTCATCACCACCTTCTCAAGGGTAACTCGGAAGGGGCAATGCCTACATCCTAAGAATGAATTTTAAACAAAATTAGTTTCTTTATTTTCTTAACACCATATGCTTTACTAACTTCTCAGTAGGTTCTTGCTTATGAACCTGCAACATATCAACATTTGTGAAGGCTGAGGTCTAAAAACTAATTCCCTTGTGAAGGTGCTGTCCTATGCTGCAGTACGATTCCAAGGGTGCTGACAGACCTCTGGTACCTTGCCCGAGTGTCCAATTTTTCATAAGTGAACATAAACAATGAGCGCTGACAAACTATTCAATTGTGAGAGGCAGCACAGCTGAGTTCAATTCTGTCCTGACCCAATGTCCATACACAAGCACTTTCCAGCAGAAGTTACTAGATAGCAACCAGGAGTGGGAACCCCACTGATTATTTCCCTCCCGAGACAAGGAACACTGAGGCCAACTGAAGAATCAGTCCTGACTCACACCTCAATCATTCTTTATCTCACGCCTAGTGGACCAGTCAGCATAACTCACTCAAGGCAAACTATTTTTTAAAATCACAGACCAGCTGATCTCCCATGACATTGCTTAGGGATTATCTGGGTTCTGGAGTATGGTTGTGGTGTTTAGCTGCTAAGATGCAGCTGTGTTTCCCCTCATCTGTCCTTTTAAGGCCACTGCTGAGGAAATCACCGTCGGAAAGTGGTCTAAATGGGCATATTCTAAAATTAATTAGCTGCTACTTGTTGAGGCAAATCTTCAGCTCCAGCCCCTGGGGAGAAGCAAGTTATCCACAACAACTTGTATTTATAAAGCACCTTTAACATAGTAAAACATCCCAAGTCTCAAGGTCAGAAAAAAACCAACAGACTTTCTTTCTCTGACTTATACTTCTGACATTTTGGAGTGTGAAGGATCTGCACTAGGTGCAAGACTTTTACATATATAGATCAATTAGAAGCCTATACTTTACATGTACTACATTGTAAATTTTAGAAAATTATTTTAGCTTTTCTAGTCTTATTACATTCTTTAGTTGGATATATGTTCCTGTTAAAAATGCTGAAGAGTAACAATGCATTAGCTGTTTCCTAAATCGGTAGTGTTCAAGACCTACCCATGGGCTGGGTTTAGCTAGCTCCTTTCAGTTGCTCTGTCGTTCCTTTCTTTCTTGGGTATGCAATGCGGATTATTAGCCTCAGATGTTTGAATTTCTTGGAGAGAAGTGACAAGTTAATGTTTCAGACATAACCTTTCAGCACAACGAACCGTTATGACTGAAATGTTAACTTGTCACTTTTCTTCACAGATGCTGTCCCTGATTTGCTGAGTGTTTCCAGCATTTTCAGATTTCCAACATCAGCAGTATTTTATTTTTTCGTTTAAACTTTTTGGGCTTGAAGATTAGAAAAAGCTGTTCCCTGATAGGTATATTTAGACCCATTAAGGAACAGCCTTTCACTTCCAATCAGTCCTCTAGGCCCAGAGGGATCAGGGGGTAGGCTTAAAAGAGCTGAGGCTGGTGCTTTCTCGCAATCAACCCTCATGGTACAAAGCCCAAACCAGTGAACACATTGCTGTAGGGCACAGAGGCAGCTGCAATGGTGGCAGCGACAGCAGCAGACATGGATGAAAGGCAGCAGTAGGGAGCAAGTCACAGCCAAGACAGCAGGAGGCAATGTACCAGTCCTGGAAAGGAAGAGTAAAAAGTTACGTGAGATGCAGTGTGGATGTGGGGCTTGGGTTTTAAAAGTAGTGTAGGGGGAGGGGGGGGCTTGATTTTTTTTGAGAGCGTAAAGGGCTCATACTTTTATAGTATGGGGCTCACATTTTTTACATAAGCATATGCAATCCACTCACTAGTTATACAAATTCACCCCCGGTCCTAAAGGTTGGATGTCCTGTCCTAAATGATACATGCAAAGTTATTTGTAATTAACATTACAAACACATTGCCATGCTATCCCATGTCTGTTGTGATATGTTTAATTAATAAAAACAGGAACCCCAAAAAGCAGCATTTACTATCATAAAACAAGTAGTCATTATAAGGTTTAACCATCTGCCAAATGCACTAACACTGGCTTTCAGGAGTATGATTTTTTCTGATATTCCTCTACAAACACCTTGTATGTGCCTTGTCCCAATATACAATAAACACTCTGCTGCTTATCATCCAGGTTTGCAAATTTAATTTGAGGTGTAAAAACTTATCACCAGTGAAACATTCACCAGTCTTTGCAGCACAAATAAATACAAGAGCTCTTTTTTTTGGCATCAGAGCAAACATGATAAATTAGATTTTGAAATCACTGAGCTGACAGGGTGATTCCTGTAGCACCACTCCCTCTTGTGGCCATTTTACAAGTCAGCGTCTTGAGGCATCCATTGTGGAATGAAAAAGATTTAATAGCTTCATACTAATTATGACACAATGATTTCAACAAGAAGTTCTTTCGTTACTAGGGAAATTGTAATCACATTTTCTGATGCCAAATCATTACCTCCAATTCAGAGTGAATTATTTCTTCTTTTCTGTCCTACCTTTCAATTGTAGTGTTTTCTTCAGGATGCAGAGGTTGCAAACAACTTGACACAGCAGCTAGGGAAGGGGATGGAATCGATGGTGGGGGACGAAGATAATGGCTTCAGTCTTCCCAAAGTTTAATTGGAGGAAATTCCAACTCATCCAGGACTAGATGTCGGACAAGCAGGCTGACAACACTGAAAAGTTGAGAGGTGGTGGTGAGGTAGAACTGGGAGTTGTCAGCAAACACGTGGAACCTGACCTCACATCTTTGGATGATGTCGCCGAGGGGCAGCATGTTATTGTTGTTCCCCAAAGTAGCCTGTAGCATTTCACATGCCACCATGACAAAAGTATAGACAATTTCAGGGAGTCACCTACAAATCAAGGGACCTTAAAAGTCAGAATCTTGTGTTGTTACATTACAGGGCTTCAAGCCTTACTGAAATCCACAGTACTCTATAGTTTCAAACTTCCGCAAATATGACCACCATTTAAAATCTCAGCATAACAATTCGATGTACAGAAACCATACGCCACTTGGTAAGAATATTATTTATTACTCAATTTACTAGAATAGCCATGACAAAATAAAACAAACTTTATTTTGAATTTTTACAATGTACATGCATTAACAGATGATACATCAAACCAAAACTGGTAAAATTGTATCAGGTTTTGCTATCAACACCTTAAAACTGCATCTTGCAAAAAAAAACACACTGGTCAATAATCATGATGTATATACATTACTATGTGTTCCTGTTGAGTTAGAGCTGTGCTAAGTTTATTTAAATATAATTAAGGAATAAATCATCAAATAATGAAGCAGCAAAGCTTTTGTTAATTTTGTAATTTGACATGTTTTGAGGGATCCCCTGACAGCTCAATGGGTAAATGCACAATGTAATGTGATGCTGGACTGTACAAACCAATGACACGGGCTTAATTCCCTGATCTGTGCCGAGTTAGCTGATCTCAGCTGAGGCAGGTGTTGGGACACCGCAATTAAATGTTAGCGTGAGATGATGGGAGAAGTCAGCCAGGATTCTCCATCTCATCTCTAGCCTGCAACTATTGCTAGAGAGTACACATGGACTTAATGGGCTCACTGTAATGACTCCACAGCTAAGCAACCAAATCATATTTGCCATCTCAGCTCACAAATGAAGAATGGTCACTTGGATGAGGTATCAGAGGTCTGCCATAACTGTAGAACTATATCTCAGTCCCAGTGACATGCGTTTTCATTAAAGATTTTAAAAACAAGCATCTTCAATAATTTAGGATTATAATACTTTTGATATTATCTAGTCCCTTTAATTGTGATGGACATTAATACAGCTAACAACCATTTTAAACTCTTCCACATTCTTTTATCATTTCTGTATTAACAAAAGTTACAGAAGTTAGTTAGCTTCACAAGTAAAAATTTATGAAATTGAAATATCTACTCGAAAAAAAACGTTTATATAGCACCTTTCAGGTACTTGGGATGTCCCAAAACACTTCACAGTCAGTGAAATACTTTTAAAATGTAGTCACAAACAAAATAACTGAAAATATTTTATCTAGCACAAAAAAGATTTATGGATTATGGTTTCCAACATGTTATGGGATAAGCAAAAAGATCTGAATTCACTCTCCCTTTCAGGGGCCTTTTTTAATTTTTGTTTTCTTTTAAGTTTGCAACAACTTTTGTAAAAGCAATGCCATTTGCTCAGATGAAACATGAAAATTCAGGTTTTTGAGCCATCCATATCAGAAAATGCAAGACCATTAAATCATTTAGAGATTTTTTTTTAAGGCCACAGCAAACCAAGTTATTTTTAATTGCATTAACTTTAATATAGCAGACCCTAAATATACAGTAACCCTCAAACTTTGCAGTGCAGCTAATAAATACCCTGAAAGCAGACATCCTCTCATCTGATTGGTGGAAATGAGCTTGCAAAGTTCGGTTCTGGATGTCATTCAGATCGACTAAGCTTATTTTGTTTCGTCCAATTTTCTCCCCCTGCTTACTTGGTGGTGTATGGTTCCATCGGTGCTAACAACCATCTTGTAGCTCACACTATTCTTCATGTGCGACAGTGAACCCTGCCAGGCTATTCAACTGCGGATATTATCGCATTCAAATCTGATCACATTCTCACCTTATATCGGCACAAAAGTTAGCACTGGATGGTGAACAGGAATGCGGGAACTCAGGATTTTTTCCCCTCTCCTTGGCCCGTGGAAGCTGCCCCAACTGCTGCTCCAGAATTCAGCTGAGTACAAACCAGGAATTCAACCAGAGAAATTGTGGTCCGTGTGGCTTAGGGCCAGTGGGCAATGCCTTCACACTACGGCATTGGGGTGGCTAAACTGAATTTTTAAAATCAAAAAAACTCTTCAAATGGAGAAAGCCCAAGGTTCAGATCCTTCGAAAACAGAATTATTTGGCTTTTGCTCTCCAAGCTACATCTTCAATTTTCAAAGATCAACCCTACCCAGAGGATAATTTACAATTGAATATCAAAATCTGGAACGTGCCAGAGAGAGAATATCACTGAATTCCCAAACTCAGCTGCAGAGACCAGGCACACTCCTTTAGAGGAGGAAAAACATACAACTTGTAAGGCAGAACTGTTATTGGCCCCTAAAAACTCAGAACACGACTGGCAGTGTCTTGGAACAGGTGACCTTTCCTCTTGGGTGCAGGTACCTGACCCGATGCAACCAAAATGAGAGAAAAATAGTGGTTTGGAGAGGGATGAAGGAAGAGAGAATACATACCCTCAAAAAAAAATCTAATCATCAAACTGTACCAAAAATTCAATTCCCTGAAACTGTAGATTCTGAACTGCTAGTTTACGATGGTATCGGTTAATACTTTCTGGTTATCATTCTCGTCAATTAAGTTTTGCTATCTCTGAATGATTGCCCAACTCGCTTAGTGAACCCTACTGGTCGCTGCAATACAAACGTGTCCTGTGTTTTGAGAAGTTGCACATCAATATCTCTAGGTGTGGACCATTAAAACATTTCAGGGTAAAACTGTTTCAGAATTTAAGCAACCCTTTCCTTAGCAGTCATGGGGACTTACTACAAAAAACCTTTAAATCACCTAAGTGTCTCGGTATCTTGAAAGCAGCTGATAAGTTTCCTGATCCTCTGTTGTGCCTACACATATGTATAGACAGCAGAACTAGAAGAGGGTAGTTTTGCCCTAAAAAAAATTCTTATCAGCAATAAAGTGGCCCTTGCCTATTCAATACTGATAAAAATCTGACCGATCCCATAAAATGGAAGAAATAACAGACCTTACAGCAAACAAAAAAGTTCACGTTATGTATTTTGCCCATTCTGCAGCATAAGACAGGCTGACTTGAAGCAAAGGCCTACGATTAGGACAATTACATTGCATGTGAAAATGACAGCAAGAAAATAGAAGATAATTTCTTTACAAAAAAAGTTAGATGTGCAAACATCATTTGAATTTATAAACACAGCAATTTAATTCCTGACATTCCTCAGTCTATATTCAGGATGCAAATAAAGCACCATATAATTAACAAAATAAATCAAAGCAACTGCGATGCACTGGAACAGAAACTGGGGGCAGGTTCAGGACGGGCAGGGGTTCAGAGCAGGAGGAAAACCCCCGCAGGGAGCTCAGGTGAGGCCAGGGTCATTTCAACTCCCGGGCCTCATTTGAGTACAGTAGGACAGTCTCTCACATGAAATTGGCAAGAGCGATGTCCGGGCCGGAGCAAAATTCGGGTTGAGAGCCGGAAGACACCGGGGACCCAAGGGAATAGTCCCCAAATTAGCACGGTGGCGGGGGTAGCAGCTGATACCAGTGCTAGGAGGGAGGGGCAGAGCCAGGGATGGGGAGGCCAAAAAGCTGCTTGGACAGCCTGGGGGAGCACTCCTGCTCCTCCTGGCCCACAGTGATTCTACAGAAAAGTTACATTTTTAAACTTACCATGGCATGTTCTGATCACTCTGCGACATGGTTTGGCTGTCAGGGGTCGGCTCTGTGCAGGCCTCCTGAATCCAGAATTTAAAATGCTGTCGCAGCACAATCATGTAATTAGGCTGTGACTTTGCAATGGAAAGTAGGCTCCTGCCTTCTGGGGTTAGGCGACCCTCCCGTGTCTGTGCCCAGGTACCTTAATGTGGTGGAGGGGGGCAGGAAGGCTGTGCAACAACCCCCTTCCCACGATCTTAATCCCCCGCCCGGGTGCGTTAAAATTTACCTCTATAAGTCGATGGGTTTTCTCACATTAGCATACTTGTTTGAGAAGACAAAACGTAAAATTACATTCAGATTTAAAACTGCATTTGCAACAAAAAAAAAGTTTTACACAGGCAAGAACAGCCAAACTCAAACTGTAGTAAAACAGTTTTATTCCTCACTATTCCAGCTGCACTTGGCTACTGGTAATACAAATGTCACACCAAACAGTTAAAAAATAAAATAAGCTTTTAAAGAGATTGCGGACACTGTTGGTAATAATGGAAATAGCCAATCCTCTTTAAAAACCTACAACTGTCAACATCATGCAGGGTTGAAGTCTGGAAGACTTCAAGCACACTAGTCAATTAACAGACCAGCCATCTGACCTCATTCGATCAAATAAGTTAACAAGTTAAAAATCTTTTCATGCAAAGTTCCTGATTTAATAAGTGGCAGATTCATCTTTTGCTGGATGTTAATAATAGATATCTATAATTTCATTAGATATATTTACCTATGCAAATTTTTTTTTAAAAGAAGTTTGGTGTTCAGATGTTGCTAAACATAGATCAGATCTGTTGTGACAGTATCATTCTTGTGGACCATTATATGTATTAGTTCAAAAACCATCACCAAGTGGGCAATGCCATAGTGATGGCTTCCCATGTCAATGAGTTCTCAGTCTCAACTGCATCACCATGGGTGGCACCTGGTGGAGCCAGACACTTCCCCATTGGAGGGGTGGGGGGGGGAACCCATAATATTGGATTATCAGAGTAGTAGCAGCAGCAGAAGCCACCTCTCCTCTATGCCTTTATGGCCTGGGGAATTTATTTGTTTGTTTTTTTTTTAAACTCCACCAATTGGTTGTATATAATTTTAAAAATGCATTTTAGATTTTTATTTTGTTGCATGTGGAGTAGATTCAAGCAAAAATTATGAAAATATTACTAAAGACATGGCCATTTTTGACAGGTCCATAAGACAATCCCCCAAAAAAACTGCAGCATTCAGGCTGAATAATTAAGGCTTTGGAGGACTTATGACAATCATCAATGCACACGAGAAACACTGAAAGAAATCAATCTGACAAAAATCCCTTTAATGGAAGTGCAAACTGGTATAGACATTCCTCATGATGTTCCTGTAGTGACAGTTCAGGAAAACCTCTATTTATGGTGTACATAGATCTGTTCATCTGGGCGATCTGCAGAGGACACTGATGTACCGGTCTATTTCACTGAAACCTACATATACCTCTGGTAGTATACAGGCTTTATTTTGTGAATCAACAGTGCCATGTTTGTTATCTGCAGTTTTAGATGCAAAATTTACAGTGTGTAAACAATTATTTTATCCGCCATATTACAGTGTTTAGTTTTAAGTTACGTTTTAAAGTATATCAACTGCACCTGTGAGATAAACATGGCACCCAAAACACTCCCCCATTACTGTAATGTTGTGATGACATGAGTTGGGATATCTATAGGCATTGACACTTGTAATGTGGCACTGGTTAGACTGTAAACAGCAGAGAAAGGGCTGCCAGGTGGTGGACTGAAGAACCTGGTGGAGGCACAGCTCTGCTTCATCTCACAGGAACACATCAAACAGTGACACAGCAGGTCTTTGCACCCATACTCGGACAAAGCCAAATACCAACAGCTTGCATCATGCTACATAACTGTACTCGTCTGCTGAGGTCTGGCTACGCTCAATATATTGTTTGTCAATGAGGACTTCAATGCACTTCTTGATCATGCTGATACTAGGGTTGAATCTTGCTCTTGATTGGCTTATTACCTGTTGAGAAGTGAACACACATTAGGAAGTCTTCAGTACAGATAATCATATCCTCTAAAGGGATAGTCGAAAGGTAAATAAAAACAGAAATGCTGCATATGAGCAGCAAGTTGATCAGCATCTGAACAAAAAAACATTTTTTGCACTGAAGTGATAATCTTCATTTCTCTTTCAGATAATGACCGACTAGCTGTGTGTTTCTAGCATCTTTTAGTTTTTAGCTCAGGTTTATAGCATTTACATTTTCTTTTTATCTGTTACAATACTGGATTCAAGTTTTTTTTCAGAAGAAAAAAACATGCATTTATATAGCGCCTTTCACAACCTCAGCACGTCCCTAAGCGCTTCACGGCCAATGAAGTACTTTTGAAATGTAGTCACTGTTGTAATGTAGGAAACAAGGCAGCCAATTTGCGCGCACATCAAGGTCCCACAAACAGCAAGGAGATAACAACCAGATAATCTGTTTTAGTGATGTTGATTGAGGAGAATTATTGGCCAGGATACCAGGGAGAACTCCCCTGCTCTTCTTCGAATAGTGCCATGGGATCTTTTACATCAAAAGAGATAGGAGCAGGAGTAGGCCATTCGGCCCCTCGAGCCTGCTCCGCCATTTAATGAGATCATGGCTGATCTGATTTTTACCTCAACTCCACTTTCCCGCCCTTTCCCCATATCCTTTGACTCCCTTGCTGATCAAAAATTTGTCTAACTCAGCCTCGAATGTATTCAATGACTCAGCCTCCACAGCTTTTTGGGGTAAAGAATTCCAAAGATTCACGACCCTCGGGGAGAAGAAATTCCTCCTCATTTCTGTCTTAAACGGGCGACCCCTTATTCTAAGACTATGCCCGCTAGTTTTAGATTCCCCTATGAGGGGTAACATCCTCTCAGCATCTACTCTATCGAGTCCCCTCAGAATCTTGTATGAATCCATCCGAGGGGGCAGACAGGGCCTCGGTTTAATGTCTCATCTGAAAGACGGCACCTCCAACAGTACAGCACTTCCTCAATACTGCACTTAAGTGTCAGCCTAGATTATGTGTTCAATTCTCTGGAGTGGGACTCAAACCCACTATCTTCTGATTCAGAGATGAGAGTAGTACCACAAAGCCAAAGCTAACACCATTTTTAAAAAATTGCCTGGTCAGCGTTATAGCCGCCTCACATCATCAACCGAATGTGGCATAGAATGATAGGAAATGAATTTGTGGCTGTAATTCCCGATCTCAGTTGGGCCAATGGGGATAAGTCAGAGCAAATGCCAGGTGCTTCCCTACTTGAAAATAATGAAAACTAAATGAGTCACCTGCAGTTGTCTTGCACGCCTCCCTGAGAGAGTTTAGAGTGGCAGTAACAAGGGCTAAAAGTGGGCTGCCTGCCGGTATGCTTGGCATGGTGAACCAAAAGAACAGTTGGGGGGGTGGGGAAAGATCAGAAACAAATTTTGCAATTAAACCATAATTAAGTTTCCTTTATCAAAAGGAGGAACTTAAGCATCAGTGAAAAACGTGTGAACAGTTACAATCTCTGTGCAAATTATAGTGGATTCTTAATGAAGTTTGGAACTTTAGATCTATGGTATATAGATTCAAAGTAATTGGTAGAAGGATTAGAAGGGAGCTGAGGAAAAATGTTATCACCTGGAGGGTGGTAGGGGTCTGGAACTCACTACCTGAAAGGGTGGTAGAGGCACAAACCCTCATCACATTTAAAAAGTACCTGGATATGCACTTGAAGTGCCATAACCTACAAGGCTACAGACCAAGCGCTGGAAAATGGGATTAGGCTGGGTAGCTCTTTTTTGACCGGCACAGACATGATGGGCCGAATGGCCTCCTTCTGTGGCGTAAATTTTTCTATGTTTCTACATGGTCATCGGGAATTAAGAATGTCATTGGCAATTACCTCACCTGGAGAGGTACTGTATTTTATTAGTACAGAACACAAACTGGTGCCACAAGGTCCACCATTCATAATCATTTTATCCATCAGAACATATTTATAGCAGCTAATCAGAAACCACATACAGTTGCTCCATGCTTACCTGATAGAATAGGAGCATTAGAGCAGTACAGTTTTTCTGATGAAGATTTTTGTGGGTGGGTGTGTCAATTTATGTACTCATGTCAGTGTTGTGGGATGGAACACTTTTCCTACTTTTGTCACCTAGCCATCAAACACTTCTGGGCAGAAGTAGGAAAGGTTAGATGAATATCTGAGCTCTTTTATTCAGTCCCACAATGTGCTATTAATCCCAACTTCCTAAATGTACTTCCAAGCAGCTTTTTTTTTGCTGTGTGCCCAGGCCTTTTAGGAACTGAGCTGAGACTGTTCAAACTCATTTCACATAAACTTAAAAAGCCAGTGGAGAAAGAGGAGACTTTCATCCCATCAGCCTGGTCTGGATTCAAACCCTGGTCCCAGAAGTAAAAAGACATTTAGGAGGCCCCCAACATTAACGTATTTCCATTTAGAGATCAAATATCTTCAATTTGTATTATTCATGAAACAAATCTTATACTGTTGATAACTCTTTGGTCGCCTAACGTGAAAGTCAACTTTTACCTCTTGAATAAGTGCATTGTGTCGGAGCACTTTACGTGCTTTCATGATGCGGACTATAGCAGCCTGCAGATACATTTTCCTGTCCTCATCGACTGCACTTCTAGTTTGTTCCATCTCCTGAAAGCAATGAAGCAAGAACTAGAAATCCAACATGAATGTTTCAACAGAGCTCTAATGTGAGCTACACTTTGTGCCTTGATGTATAAAAATATTGCATACAGCTGTACTTACTGCATAAAGCAATAAAACTTAGTGCGTTTCTTAAACTATTTGTCTAAAAGCTTAGCAATAGTTATTACAATAGAAATCAGAGAAAGAAAAGCTATTCAAAGTAAGTTACTGTCTTTATATTTTGTGGACAGAAGCTAAACGCTTCAGTTTTTTTCCCCTTTGTGACAGTTAGAGAACAGACTGTTTTCTTCTGCTGTCTGATAACTGTACAGTGCCACAGATTTCCCTGTTCCCAGTCCAGAAAGCTGGCCAACAATTCTGGGATTCTTCATCAATACTTTCATGAGATCTGTGGCTCATTACTAATGAATTAGAAATGATTTTGTGTTCTCAATCCATGAAATTATATACAGTAAGAGCAGGTTACAGTTATGAACATCTGATTTCTCAAGACTGTCACCCATTTGTGTATTTTTTTTAAAAAAAAGAGAAACTAGTACTTTTGAGATCTGACATACTCAATTTAAAAGATCAGAGCTACTCCAATTGTGATTTAGTCACCTCAAACCACAATAAATGGAAATGACAACAAAAATAATATTTTCCCCAATTAATGATCCAGCTTTGATGATACAGACAAATACGGACATGGAGGCCAGAAACAGAGGGTAGAGATTTAATTATAGTTGCCTGAAAACAAGCTATAGACAAGGCACTACAGCCACCCGTGTACAAATGCACTGGTGAGTTGCAGCTTTATCTTGAGGTGGAAATGACCAAGAATAAAAAACTAAGTCATTTGGACATAATTCACAACAGCTTTCACCAGTTTTTTTTTCACCAAATAAAATTGAAGATGAAACAGAGTTGAAGAGGAAGTGTAAGACATATGCATTTTTGATGACTAGTTTCAACCAGGAAAATAACTAGTTTTATAAAGGTGATCAATCAAGAAAATAATTCTCTCACCTGTGGTGTATCTTTCTGCATCGAGGTTGTAATTTTAAATTTTGTTCTTTTACTGCTGAAACCCATATTTAAAGAGAAAACTGAATCCAAGTCAACATCTTCCTGCAGAGTGGGAAAAAAACACACTAGAGCGACTTTCTAAAGTAAGCAGACTATTTTCCTCCTGATGTACATCCAGTCAAGATATTTTACTGTGGCTGAGATACTTCAAAATCTACCTTTCCCCTGTGTTCTTACCCAGCCACCTGAGTTAACTTGAAATAATTTGTTCAACTGGTGGTTCATTTCATGTATTTTCTTTTAAAACTTTCCATTCATAATTTTTAAATGTTAGTTGATTTCCCTTCCCCTTCTGATGTAGGCTGGAGTACAGTCCCATGGGTGCCAACATGCCTCTGATATTCCACCCAAGTACTCTTTTTCTGTGTGAGCCGAGATAGCCAACGTTGGCATGCTATTTGTCCATGAAGGAATCACAGCGAAGCCTGTTGTCGTCCTCGCCCAATATCCACACACATGCATTTTCCAGCAGGAGCCACCTGGTGATGAGGAATGGAAACCTCGGATGACTTGCTCTGCCAAACTCCCTTATCCAGCGGAATCATGACGGGTTTAGATAAAGTAAATAAAGAGAAACTGTTCTCATTGGCGGAAGGGTTGAGAACCAGAGGATACAGATTTAAGGTGATTGGCAAAAGAATCAAAGGCGACATGAGGAAAAACTTGTTTAGGCAGCGAATAGTTACGATCTGCAATGCACTGCCTGAAAGGGTGGTGGAAGCAGACTCAATTGCGGCTTTCAAAAATTGGATAAATACTTGAAGGGAAAATATTTGCAGGGCTACAGTGAAAGAGTGGGAATGGGACGAATTGAATTGCTCTTACAAAGAGCAGGCACAGGCTCGATGGGCCGAATGGCATCCTTCTGTGCTGTAACCATTCTATGATTACTGAGGACACTTGTAGCGTTCCTACCGCCACTCAGCGGAGAACAGTGAACTCAAACCAGAGACCTTCCTGGCCTGTGCATTTACCCATCAGTCACTGGGGGAGCTGAAATGTTTGCTATGGTTGTAAAACTAAAGCTCTTGTTCCCATTAGTGTCACCCTCTCTCAAAATTGTTCAAAGAAGTGAATAATTGTGCTAAAAAAAATAAAATATTTCTTTCATTTCAAGCTTTGATCATTGCTGTCGTCAGGCTTCATATTTTGCTCACACTGCCAGGTATTTCCACCACTTTAAACACATGGCAGAAGAATTAATTATACATTAATTCTTCCAAATCAGTAATAAACTCCGTCAAATGACTTTAAAATGTTAACTGCATTTCATCAACATACTTGCCTTGTTTGAGTCGTGGTTGATCATTTTTACATCAAGCAAGGATTTGATGGTTTTGGTAAGTTCTTTTTCATTCATCTGTGTGCTGTCTTGGAGCTCCTTGTAACTGACTATTTCACTGTTGTTAAATGCTAGCAGCACTGCCATTTGGTATGTAGTAACCATAGCTACATAAGGCTTGGATAAATAGTTCATTTTTACTTCACCTTTTTCCCCCCGAAAAAGAACACAGGGAAAAAAAAAACCAGTGAAATATACAAACACCGTATTCCAAAAGTTTACTAAAATACAATGCTTACTCAAATTAAAAACACAAAACTGTGAAACTATCACCATAATCAAACTGAATGGTATGAGCAGAAATCAATATCAATCACAATCATATTAATTCAAGACTAATTGAATTTTTGATTTACGTACATTATTGGGAGAGACCAATTGAGCCAGTCCAAGTTTGACATTTGCTGTACACTATTCTCTCTCCTATAACCCTCAATTGTTTTTTCTGCCAAACATCTCGCTAGTTTCTTTTTGAATTAGCCATCTCTACCCACCCCACTATGTTCCTGGGTAGTCAATTCCATATATTCACCACATTTAAAGATCACAAGCATAAGGAGGCCACCTGACCTATCAGGCTGTCCACAGAAATCTCTGGCTCCCCCATCACACCATCTATCCGCCTCTTGGATGATACCAGAGTTTTTGTCTCCACTCTCCTACCCAGAAGACCATTCCAGGCATTAATTACTTTTTGTGCGAAGACATGCTTCCTGACACGAGTCCTGAACTTGACTTTTACCAGTTTGTGGAAAGTAGTTAAATCTAAACTGTCTGCTCACCTTCCCTCTTCTGAGGTTGAATACCTGTCTTCTTATTGTACAAAGATTGTTAAACATATCATTTGGGTTTAATTATTCTATAGCCTGAGTACCTCACTAAGATCGTCCCTGAGGCTCTCTTTTCTCCAGTGTAAACATCCCCAGTATCTAATCCAAGGAATCAGTTTAATTATTCTCCTCTCTCCAATGCCAGGATATGCCCACTGTGACATGGTGACCAGAATTGTACATAATAATCCAGCTGGGGCTGGACCAGTGCGTTCTACAATCTCATGGGGACTGCCTGGGACTTATGGTCTGTTCCAATAACTATTGGAAATTTAGAGAAATAAGTATCAACAAAAAAACAAGTTTTACAGCATAAATTTCTAATACGCCATTATTTCTGCAACGTGCTTAAGGAAAAGGTGGGAAGCTGGATGACTTACTCCACACATTTCTTTGCTGAAAACTTACATTATCATGCACAGTTGAGACAGTGACCAGGAATACCCCTCCCTTCCCCAGTACAATATTAAAAGGAATTTGTCAATTTTGACACAATTAATAAACCTGGATGAGCATAAGGACAAAATGTATCACTGATTGGGTTTGCCATTAAATGAGAAAAAATAATTAGATATGCAGTAAAAAGTGAAAGTCACATTACAAAAGTTACCACTTTGAGGGGACCAAAGCCTTTCCAAAACTACCCACTGTTACAAAAAATATCCCTTTAACTCTTCCTATGCTGGTGACTCAAACATCCTACTGTGATTGATGAGTAACTTCTAATTGTACAGAAAAAGTTGAGACACAAATGTACCCACCTCACAAAACTGCCCCCAAGTTTTGTTTCAGTTCTGAGTTATGCAAATACATTATAACTGACAAAGACATGTCTGGACACCACAAAGCAGAAGTTCATACACAACCATAAACATTTTCTTGCTTGGGGGGGGGCGGGGGGTGGTGAGGATGTATTGCTATTAGTGTTCTTACCTGTACATAGGTAGTGCAGCCAGGTAAGTTTCCTTCCACTGAAGTGCTGGTTGTAAAATAATTCAAACTGCAAGGGGAGAATTGATCACATTAAACAATATTTCTAAACTTTCCTCTGATTACATTTTTAGAAAATTCTATACTGAAGTTGATGGAAGCTTGGAGATGACTACACAACTATATTAATGAATCCTGAGGGAAATACACTTTTAAGAAAGGGAGGAATGCCAATGCCTACTGGCTTGTTAGCAAGCTCTGCAAAATTAAGTACCTGTAAGTCAAAAACTTACTTCAGTAACACTGGTGATTCATCATTTTTAGAGTTTTACCTTAAGCAGGAGTCTGAGTCCAGACAATATCACTGTCACAGAATATCCATGACTGAAATCAAGATATGACCAAGCAGATCTATTGCCAAATTTCGCACCTGAAGTACCATAAGTGTTTAATCTTTTTACAGGGTATAAACATGGGATCAAAACCACCTTCAACAGTCCCACGCCCAACTCCCCCCCCACCCCAAAAAAAAGTCCTGAATTATTATAAGCATATATGTGCAATGAGGGAAGAGAAGTAGAGCATGGAACTCTTAATTGAAAATATCCATGCAATATTCTTACGTACAATATGCATATACTGTAGTATTCTTTATGTTCAATAGCCATTTCCAGCATCAGAATTTACATCCTTACTGCTACAATAGCATGAAAATACTGTAAATTTCCTACACAATTTTACTCTATAGTCTACCTTACTTCTTCCTCTTTTGTTATAATTATCTGTCTTTTTGTTTCTCATTTTCTTCCCCCCACCAAATAAAGTTTCTTCTCTGGTCACCAGTAATTATGATGTGTCATCTCAAATTTCTTACAAAGTGATGCATTTTGGAAGGATGAATGAGGAGAGGCAATATAAACTAAATGGTACAATATCATAGTAAGTTACAGCACAGAAGGAGGCCGTTCGGCCCATCGTGCCTGCACTTTGAAAGAGCTATACAATTATTCCCACTCCCCTGCTCTTTCCCCATAGCCCTGTAAATTTTTTCCCTTCAAGTATTTATCTAATTCCCTTTTGAGAGTTACTATTGAATCTGCTTCCAACACCCTTTCAGGAAGTACATTCCAGATGATGATAACTGCGTAAAAAAAACTGTTTCCTCATGTCGCCTCTGGTTCTTTTGCCAATCACCTTTAATCTGTGTCCTCTGCTTACCGACCCTTCTGCCACTGGAAACAGTTTCTCCTTATTTACTCTCTCAAAACCCTTTATATTTTTGAACACCTCTATCAAATCTCTGCTCTGAGGAGAACAACCCCAGCTTCTCCAGTTTCTCCACATAACTGAAGTTCCTCATCCTTGGTACCATTCTAGTAAATCTCTTCTGCACCCTCTCTAAGGCCTTGACATCCTTCCTAAAGTGTGGTGCCCAGAACTGAACACAATAATCCAGCTGAGACCAAACTAGTATTTTATAAAGTTTTGAGCATAACTTCCTTGTTTTTGTACTCTCTGCCTCTATTAATAAAGTCCAGGATCCCATGTACTCTTTTAACAGCCTTATTAACCTGTCCTGTCACCTTTAAAGACTAGTGTACATACACCCCTCGGTCTCTGTTCCTGTACCACCTTTAAAATTGTACCATTTAATTTATATTGCCTCTCCTCATTCTTCCTACCAAAATGTATCACTTCAAGCTTCTCTGTGTTAAATTTCATCTGCCATGTGTCTGCCCATTTCACCAGTCTGTCTATGTCCTCCTGAAGTTTGTTATTACCCTCTACATTGTCTACTACATTCCCGAGTTTCGTGTCATCTGCAAACTTTGAAATTATACCCTCGATACCCAAGTCCAGGTCATTAATATATATCAAAAAGAGCAATGGTCCCAATACTGACCCCTGGGGAACACCACTGTATACTTCCCTCCAGTCTGAAAAACAACTGTTCACCACTACTCACTGCTTTCTGTCCCTTTGCCAATTTTCTATCCACACTGCCACTGTCCCTTAATTCCCATGGGCTTTAATTTTGCTAACAAGTCTATCTTGTGATTCTTTATCAAGTGCCTTTTGAAAGTCCATGTACACAACCGCACTGCCCTCATCTAATGTACCCGCCTCACGAAACTGCCCCCAAATTAGTTTAAACCCTCCCCCACATTAAAGGTGGTACAGGAACAGAGATCTGGAGATTCATAATTACAAATCTTTGAAGGTGGCGGGATAAGTTTCCATCCCAGGAAGTAGGTGAGAACGCTACAGATGCCCTAACTATAATCTTCCAAAGTTCTCTCAATTCAGGAACCATTCCTTTAGACTGAAAAACTGCACGTCACTCCGTTATTTATGAAGGGTGAGAGAGGGAAACCAGGAAATTATAGACCAGTTAGCCTAACATCTGTTGTCGGGAAATTACGAGATTCTATAATTAAGGATAGAGTGACTGAACACCTTGAAAATTTTCAGTTAATCAGAGAGAGCCAGCATGGATTTGTAAAGAATGGGTCGTGCCTGACGAACCTGAGTGAATTTTTTTTGAAGAGGTGACTAAAGTAGTGGACAGGGGAATGTCAATGGATGTTATTTGTATGGACTTCCACCAGAAGGCATTTGATAAGGTCCCACATAAGAGACTGTTAGCTAAGTTAGAAGCCCATGGAATCGAGGGAAAAGTACGGACTTGGTTAGGAAGTTGGTTGAGTGAAAGACGACAGAGTAGGGATAATGGGTAGGTACTCACATTGGCAGGATGTGACTAGTGGAGTCCCGCAGGGATCTGTCTTGGGGCCTCAATTATTCACAATATTTATTAACGACTTAGATGAAGGCATAGAAAGTCTCATATCTAAGTTTGCCGATGACACAAAGATTGGTGGCATTTGTAAGCAGTGTAGATGAAAACATAAAATTACAAAGCGATATTGATAGATCAGGTGAATGGGCAAAACTGTGGCAAATGGAATTCAATGTAGGCAAATGTGAGGTCATCCACTTTGGATCAAAAAAGGATAGAACAGGGTACTTTCTAAATGGTAAAAAGTTAAAAACAGTGGATGTCCAAAGGGACTTAGGGGTTCAGGTACATAGATCATTGAAGTGTCATGAACAAGTGCAGAAAATAATCAAGAAGGCAAATGGAATGTTGGCCTTTATATCTAGGGGACTAGAGTACAAGGGGGCAGAAGTTATGCTGCAGCTATACAAAACCCTGGTTAGACCGCACCTGGAGTACTGTGAGCAGTTCTGGGCACCGCACCTTCGGAAGGACATATTGGCCTTGGAGGGAGTGCAGCGTAGGTTTACTAGAACGATACCCGGACTTCAAGGGTTAAGTTACGAGGAGAGATTACACAAACTGGGGTTGTATTCTCTGGAGTTTCGAAGGTTAAGGGGTGATCTGGTCGAAGTTTATAAGATATTAAGGGGAACAGATAGGGTGGATAGAGAGAAACTATTTCCGCTGGTTAGGGATTTTAGGAGTAGGGGGCACAGTCTAAAAATTAGAGCCAGACCTTTCAGGAGTGAGATTAGAAAACATTTCTACACACAAAGGGTTATAGAAGTTTGGAACTCTCTTCCGCAAACGGCAATTGATACTAGCTCAATTGCTAAATTTAAATCTGAGATAGATAGCTTTTTGGCAACCAAAGGTATTAAGGGATATGGGCCAAAGGCAGGTATATGGAGTGAGATCACAGATCAGCCATGATCTTATCAAATGGCAGAGCAAGCACAAGGGGCTGAATGGCCTACTCCTGTTCCTATGTTCCTATGACAGGGGAATGTCGATGGATGTTGTTTAAATGGACTTCCAGAAGGCATTCGATAAAGTCCTTTATAAGAGACTGTAAGCTGAAGTTGAAACTCATGGAATTGAGGGCAAATTATTGACCTGGTTAGGAGATTGGCTGAGCGGCAGGAGACGAAGAGTAGCGATAAAGGGCAGGTTGGGACTAGTGATGTCTTACAGGGATTTGTGTTGGGGCCTCACCGTATTTATTAACGACTTAGTTGACTGGATAGAGATACACATATCCAAGTTTGCCAACAACACAAAGATAGGTAGCTTTATAAGCAGTGTAGATGGAAGCATAAAATTACAGAGATATTAATATATTATGTAAACGGGCAAAACTGTGGCAAATGGATTTCACTGTAGGCAAGTGTGAGGTCATCCACTGTGGACCTAAAAAAAGGATAGATCAGAGTACTTTCTAAATGGTGAAAAGTTCAAAACAGTGAAGGTCCAAAGAGGCTTAGGAGTCCATGTACACAGATCATTAAAATGTCACGGACAGGTGCAGAAAATAAATCAATAAGGCTAATGGAATGCTGGCCTTTATATCTAGAGGACTAGAATACAAGGGGGTAGAAGTTATGCTACAGCTATACAAAGCCCTGGTTAGACCACACCTGGAGTACAGTGTTCAGTTCTGGGCACCGCATCTTAGGAAGGATAGGTTGGCCTTGGAGGGAGTGCAGCGCAGCGCAGATTTACTAGAATGATACCGGGACTCCAAGGGTTAAATTACAAGGAGACATTACACAAACTAGGGTTGTATTCCCTAGAATTTAGAAGATTAAGGGGTGTTTTGATCGAAGTTTTCAAGATATTAAGGGGAACTGATAAGAGTAGATAGAGAGAAATTATTTCCGCTGGTTGGGGAGTCTAGGACTAGGGGACATAGCCTAAAAATTAGAGCTGGGGCACGCTTCTACACACAAAGGGTTGTAGAAGTTTGGAACTCTCTTCCGCAAACGGCAATTGATACTGGCTCAATTGTTAATTTTAAATCTGAGATTGATAGATTTTTGTTAACCGAAGGTATTAAGGGATATGGGGCTAAGGCAAGGATATGGAGTTAGGTCACAGATCAGTCATGATCTCATTGAATGGCGGAACAGGCTCGAGGGGCTAAATGGCCTATTCACGTTCCTATGTTAGTTGATACGGCTGTTAAAAAAGCATACGGGACCCTGGGCTTTATAAATAGAGGCATAGATTACAAATGTAAGGACGTAATGCTAAACCTTTATAAATCACTGGTTAGGTCTTAGCTGGAGTATTGTATCCAATTCTGTGCACCACACTTTAGGAAGGATGCCAAGGCCTTAGAAAGGGTGCAGAGGAGATTTACCAGAATGATACCAGGGATGAGGGACTAGAGAAGCTGGGATTGTTCTCTTTAGAGCAGAGAAGGTTGAGGGGAGATTTGATAGAGGTGTTCAAAATTATGAAGGGTTTTGATAGAGTAAATAAGGAGAAACTGTTTCTACTGGCAGGAGGGTTGGTAACCAGAGGACACAGATTTAAGATAATTGGCAGAAGAACCAGAGGAGAGATGAGGAGAATTTTTTTTTTAGCACTAAGTTGCTATGATCTAGAATTCACGGCCTAAAGGGTGGTGGAAGCAGATTCAATAGTAACTTTAAAAAGGGAATTGGATAAATACTTGAAATGGAAAAATTTGCAGGGCTAAAAGGTGAAAGAGGAGGGGAATGGGCATAACTGGATAGCTCTTTCAAAGAGCCAGCACATGAATAATGGGCTGAATGGCGGCCTCCTGTGCATTATTATTCTATGCTTTTAAATGTCCCAAAGTGCTTCACATAAGGGAGCTGGGGATTCACAACTGGAACAGGAATTCAAAGCACAAGGGAGCTGAGTGAATGCAGGTACAAGGAGCTAAGTTTTCAGGAGGCTTTTGAAGGTGGCGGGGGGCGGGGGGGGGGGGGGGATATAGCAAAGCAGATGTTTAAGAAGAGAATTCCAGAGTGATGGCTGAAGGCCCTGCCATTGGTGATGAAGTGGAGGAAGGGATGCAGAGTGGGCTGAATTTGGAACACAGGGTGTAAGCTGAGACATCAGGCTGGAGATAATTTGGGCTGTGGCTAATGGCTGAGGATTTTGAAATCATATCTATTATCCTACATCCCAGATTCCTCTAATCACCATCCCTGGGTATGCCCTGTTCTATCGGTAGGACAGACCCATCAGAGTTGGAGGTACACTGATATACAGGTAGTGGCCTTGGGAATCCTCAACATCAACTCCGGACGCCTTTAAGTCTCATGGCTTCAGGTCAAACAAAGCTGAAGAAACCTCCTGATGATTATCACCTACCACTCCCTGGCCATATCCTCAGCTGCCAGACCAGGTTTGCATCAGGTGGAAAGGGAAGAGGAAGTAATCGACTTAATGTCATCTTCACCAACCTGCCTGTCGTAGAAAAGATAGCTTTGGTCGGAATGACCACACAGTTCTTGTGACGACAAAACCTCGTCTGCACAGTGAGGTCATCCTCCATCGTGTAATGGCATGAATGCTTTGCTAAGTGGGACAAACCAACAGACTAAGGACAGATCTAACAGCCCAAACTGGGCATCCATGAAGTGCTCTGGGCTGTGAGCAGCAGCAGAATTGTATACCACTATAATTTGTAACTTCATGGCCTGACATATCCCTCACTCTTCCACCGCTATCAACCCAGGAGACCAAAAGTGGCTCAACGGGGAAATAAGAAGGGCGTGCCAAATGCAGCACGGGGCATACCTTAAAATGAGGCTACCTACATGCTAAACACCAAAAGCAGCAGGCCATAGATGGAGCTAATCAGTCCCACACCAACAGATCAGAGCAAAGCTCTCAGCCCAATGACATCCAGTCAACAATGGTGGTGGGCACTCAGGCAATTAACATCCATGAACATCCTCTTCTTCACCTATGGCAGAACCCAGCATGAGTGCAGAAGACAAGGCTGAAATGTTTGCAGGCATCTTCAGCCAAAAGTGCTGAGTGCACAATTCTACTTGACCGCTTCCAGAGATCCCCAATCATAGATGCCAGTGTCCAGTTAATTCCATACGACATTAAGCAGCTGAGTGTACTGGACACATTAGCCCATCCCAGCTGAAGTGCAGAAGACCTGTGCACCAGAGCCACCCACTTCTCCAGCCAACCTATTCCAGTACAGCCTTGACACTGGCATCTACCTGCCAATGTGGAAGATTTCCCAGGTATGTCTTATCCAGAATCAATCTAAGCTGGACAATCAGTGCTCTATCAGCCTTGTCCCAATCATCAGTAAAGTCATGGATGGCATCATTAATAGTGCCATCAAGCAACCCACTCACCAATAACCTGCTGATCGACGCTCGGTTCGGGTTCCGTCAGACCAACTCCAGACCTAATTCAGACATGGACAGAAGAGCTGAATGCCAGAGGAGAGGTGACAATGGCTACCCTCAACATCAAGGCTGCATTTCACCAGTACGGTGTCAAGGAACCCCAGCAAAACTGAGGTTAATGGGGTCAAAGGGGAAACCCTCCAGCTACTGGAGTCATACTGTATGCAAAGGAAACTGGCCTTGGCTGTCAGAGGCCAACAACTGCAGCCTGAGGTCATCGCCGCAGAAGCATCCTCATCCCAACTAGCTTCATCTGCATCAATGACTTTCCCTTCATCACAAGGTTAGGAATGAGGCATTTCACTGATAATACCAGTGTTCAGCTTCATTCACAACACCTTCAATAATGAAGCAGCCCATGCCAGCCTATAACAATACTTGGGACAACATCCAGGCATGGGCTGACAAGTGGCACCACATAAGTACAATGATAATCCCCAACAAAAGGCCAACAATCACCGACTGCCCCACCATGAATATCTTGGGGTCATCAGAAACTTAACTGAATCAGCCATATTAACATCATGGCTGCAGAAGCAGGAGCAGAGGCTGGGCACTCTGCAATGAGTGACCCATCTCGTGATCCCTCCCTCCAAAGACTGCATCAACAAGGCTTAAGTCAGGAGTGTGATGGGATACTCACCACTCGCCTGGATGACTGCAGCCCTAAAACTCAAGAATCTCGATACCACTCAGGATAGAGCTGCTCATTTAATCGCCGCCCCTGGCACTGGACTCAATATCCATCTCCACCACCACCGACACATGATAGCTGAAGCATGGGTGATGTGCAGGATGCACTGCAGCAATTCATCAAGCTTACCTCCAACAGCACCCCCTCACCGGTAACCTTAGAGCAGTGGCCTTAAAGGGACAGGCCAGTTCAGCAGCAAGACACCACAGAAGTAAAATTATACGTGATCAATTGCATAGAAGATTCACTAGTACACGTAAAATATAAAACGTGCACCAACTTAACTCCATCCTTAAATTTCAAAGGAAGGACCGCCTACTAACCTACCATCTGTACACTCTTTTCCAGTTCTTGTGGGATGGCAAACGTAGATGAAGGTGCTTGAGTCAGAGGCCATGCACCAGCCTAAAATGATTAAAAACATAAAAATAAGATTTCTACATCAAAAGCAGCAAGCGAATGCCAACCTTTAGGATTATTGTTAATTTTCCCAATATTTTGAATTTCTGTTTTTAAAAAAGGTGCTAAAAACACGTGACTTCATTCCATCAAAATATTATGGGTCAAAATTGAATAAAAGACCAGCACTGAGTTCACCATATGGACAAGGATGTGGAAGGCCATTCTGCTCATCTTAGGTCATCCAACCAGAAAGACCCAATAGCTCCATCACAGTACTCAACTATTGAAATAACTATTACCGCAGTCAGAAGTCTATTTCAGTGTGTGAAGAACTTTGTGACACCATTTCTAAATGTGCCTTTCAGAAGTTTGACCCTTTGCCCCTTGTTTTATCGTCCAAATTCAATTGTAATTCATTTTCAGGATTTTTTAAAAATTTAATTTACGATATTATATTCCTCTGAGATGCCCTCTTAATTACCACCTTTCAAGGCTAAAGAATCAATGTTTTTCCAGTCTTTTCTCATAACTTAGTCCTCTTGGCACCACAGACTAGCCCTGTGGCTTTTTCAACTGCCCTCAGTCCACATCACAAGTTCTTATAATATACATTTCCTGAATCAATGACCTGCTATCTCTACAATTGTGTATAAAGCTATAAATTAATTAACTAAAACAAACTTGCATTTATAGAGCATCTTATTAAGGTGGAATATCTCAAAACGCTTCACACAGTCACATGGCTAAACAATTGAATTTTCAAATGCAATGCACCTATTTGAGGATGGTTTATCTTTCAAAAAAAAAGATAAAAATGGAACCAAAATCACTTAATATTAGCGGGGCCAAGACAGGCAATAAGTCAGAGTGCAAAATCACCGGGATCATCCAGGAAATCTCTCAGCAAGTTAACAAATGAATAATGCAACAAGTTCCCTCAATTCATTCAGTCGTCATTCTATGGTCCTCCAGAAAGAATGGTAATTTTTCTGCATTTTGTTTAGTCTTTTACAAAGTACATTATCTGATAATTGGTGACTGCACATCTTCTCCAGCCAAGAAATAAATCTGGTTGCTGGTCTCTCAGTAACAGAGTAAAGATTTCCACACCGCTATCAGGATTTGATGTGCCTTTGGGTACCACCCACATGTCATGTTAATGTCTGTTGTAAACAATTTTACAACACCAAGTTATAGTCCAGCAATTTTATTTTAAATTCACAAGCTTTCGGAGGCTTCCTCCTAAATGTCTGTTAGGTCACACAGGGGTGAACTTTTCATGTGTATTAATATGTACCTCACAGGGTTAAAAAGCTAAGGATATTATTGTCAGCGTTGTAACAAGTCTGTAAAAAGCTGAAAATTGTCCATTTAAAGTTAAATCCATCCCTTGATAGCTCAATAAGTAAATACATTGGTGCACAACTAAGCAATACAGACCAGGGAACTTCAAAGCATAATCCCTCATTTGTACTGACGTAATCAAACTAAAACCAATAATCCTAAAACTCCCACTTTACAAGCATTTATTAAATGCAGTACTTAAAATTACCAAATTAACTTTTCCTATTAATTCTGAATTACATACTGCATGTAACAGAATAGACTTTCAAAATGCTTTCAATAGAATGTATGACGTCACAAAAATCTTCACTTCAGTGTTGCAACTGCAGTAATACCCGATCACTGCACCTATAATAATCCTCTCCAAGTTCCTAGTTCCGATACAGCGATAGTCTTCTTGAAACATGCCATTGGAAACCATGCCTCACAGACATATGTGAGGATACATTTTAGCACTTTTCATATGGTTTCTCCATTGAAGAAATATGTTCAAGACTTTACAAGGGGTTGTGGTTTAATTAGAAAAAGATAAAGTGAGGAGCTGGTGTACTTGGTTAAATTTGTCCTGTGGTCCAACCTACCTGAAGCACGTAGATCTGAAAACTGATTCCAAGATCTATTACAGTGTCCTGTTGTCTTAAAAAAGTGGCTGTAAATTTGTTGTTCAGGTCAGCACTGACATTCATGTCGGTGTACATCCTGTGAAGCTTACTGGTGAACTCATATCCACAGGCTTGCTGCATAGAAAGAGTAACTACCTTTATTATGGCACAGATAAAATAACATTTTCCTCACAGTCTACACATCAAAGCAGTGTGTTACCACAACCAGGGGAATATATTTTGTACAACTTTCATTAAGACATTGAGATTCACCTTCATTTTGAAATACTTTAAACATTCAAGATACTGCTACACTTACAACTTTTCCACTGGCAATAGCCTAAAATGACAAGTTACAGTCATTTTTGTGAAAAACATAAAACTTTGCAAATCTTCTTTTGAAGGCCAGTGATTTTTTTTTACAATATTTAAACTATGAAAACAATTACAAGAAAGACTACATATAAATCTTAATGCAAATTTAATGCCAACAACAAATTATAAATACCTAAGTTGTTAATAGTTTTTTTTAAACAATGTCTGCACATTTTCAGAATGACCAATTGAAATGCTTAAAGGATATGCTATTCTCGATCATATTCAGTTGCATTTTTTCCACATTTACTGATTTAAGTAGGCTTTAAATGTCTGTTCTGGCTCTAATTTTTAAGATAGCCAATTTCTTTTTGTTGTACTGTGCCTCAGAACTAAATCCAAGTTAGGATAACAATAACCTTGCCAATGTTTCAGGGATAATCTCTTTTAAAAAGTGGACTTATAACTTATTATTTAAGGCCCACAGTTAAAAGAATCATTATTAGAATCATAGAATGGTTACAGCACAGAAGGAGGCCATTTGGCCCATCAAGCCCATGCCGGCTCTTTCTAAGAGCAATTCAGTTAGTCCGATTCCCCCGCACTTTTCCCGAAGTCCTGCAAACTTTTTCTTTTCAAATATTTATCCAATTCTTTTTGAAAGCTTAGATTGAATCTGCTTCCACCACCCTTTCTACTTGCTGCATAAAAAACTTTGTCCTCACGTTGCCTTTGGTTCTTTTGTCAATCACGTTAAATCTGTTCTCGACCCTTCCGCCAATGGGAAGTTTCTCTTTATTTACTTTATCTAACCCCTTCATGATTTTGAACACTTCTATCAAATCTCCTTTCAACCTTCTCGACTCTAAGGAGAACAACCGCAGCTTCTCCAGTTTATCCACATAACTGGAGCCCCTCATCCCTGGAACCATTCTAGTAAATCTTTTTTGCACCCTCTCTAAGGCCTTCACATCCTTCCTAAAGTGCAGTGCCCAGAATTGGATACAATACTCCAGTTGTGGCCAAACCAGTGTTTTATAAAGGTTCAACATAACTTCCTTGCTTTTGTACGCTATGCCTCTATTAATAAAGCCCAGGATCCCGCATGCTTTTTTAACCTGTCCTACTACCTTCAAAGATTTGTGCACATGTACCCCCAGGTTTCTCTGTTCCTGCACCCCCTTTAGAATTGAACCATTCAGTTTATATTGCCCCTTTCTCGTTCTTCCTGCCAAGATTTACCACTTCACACTCCTCTGCGTGAAATTTCATCTACCATGTGTCCGCCCATTCCATGTCCTCTTGAAGTCTATTACTATCCTCCTCACTGTTCACTACACTGCCAAGTTTTGTGTCATCTGCAACTTTTGAAATTGTACCCTGTACACCCAAGTCCAAGTCATTGATATATATGGGGAAAACCACTGCATATCTTCCCCCAGTATGAAAAACAACCGTTCACCACTACTCTCTGTTTCCTGTCACTTAGCCAATTTCGTATCCATGCTGCCACTGCCACTTTTGTTCCATGGGCTTCAATTTTGCTGAAAGCCTACTATGTGGCACTTTATCAAACGCCTTTTGAAAGTCCATACACACATCAACCACATTGCCCTCATCAAACCTCTCTGTTACCTCATCAAAAAACTCAATCAAGTTAGTTAAACACGATTTGCCTTTAACAAATCCGTGCTGGCTTTCCTTAATTAATCCACACTTCTCCTCTTACTACCCATATTATTATTTATAGGCCTATAGAAGATTTTTGGATTCCCTTTTATGTTGGCCGCCAGTCTATTCTCATACTCTCTCTTTGCCCCTCTTATTTCCTTTTTCATTTCTCCTCTGTACTTTCTAAATTCAGCCTGTGCAACAATTCATAATTCAATAAACATGTCGGCTCCACATCTGGTAACTGTTATACTTTTGAACTCACTTGAATTCAAATGTTTACATCCCCACTTGGAGAAAGTAATACTCCACTTTAAAAAGTACTGAAGTAGTACTGTTTTAGGCTAGATACTAAATACCTAATTACATGATTTGAGTGTTTACAGAGCTAGGTTTGAAAAGGAGTGAACAATGAAGAGTTGTAACAGCCCACAAAATATTTCTACTAAATTTTATGAGACATACTTGTACTAATTCTTAAAGATTATCATGTTACAAACCTTGAGTTTATTAATCATAGCTTCTTCAGAATCCATAGACATAGAAAGACCATGTATCAACCGCTTCGCCAGCATTCTGGCATAGAACTGGAGTTGAAGAAAAAGTAAATAGAGTACATCTGAACACAAATGTGAGAAAATGCAAGTCAGGAATTATGTTCAATTGTTTTGAAAAGCTATTGTGTTCTCATTAAGTGCAGTGAGCACATGCTTCCATCGTCAACTACTACTTCTGAATCACTTACATAGTAAGGCAAGAATAGTTTCAGCATATAATTACAATAGCTTACCTGTACTCAAAAAAGTTCCAACTAAAAGAACATCAAATGTTTCAAAATGCTGCCTAGTTCTGCCATAATCAAAGAGAAACTGCTGTTTACCTTCTGAAAGACATCCTTATCATCAATATACTTGAAGACGGTGATGAAGCTGGTCAGTTTGTCCTCAACTTCATTTTCAGTCATTCCTTTTGCTGACTTCTTTAATAGATTGTCACAGTACTTAGCCAGCTATAAGGAAAATTATTTTCAGAAACCTATTACTTTTTCCTACAGAGATCAAATAATCATCTCTGATTCACAATTTTTTATTACATTGACTGCATTAATTCAGTTCCATCCACTCTATTTTATTCTTTAACAAAGTTTGAGGAAAGAAAAACAGACTCACACCTCATCCCCATTTTCTCCTCTTCTGTTCTGAAGGTAGTGGTTTATTTTCTATTTCTATGGGTGCTGTCAGCCCATTGGTAACTCATCCAAGTGCACATTCACTGTGAGCCCAGAGAGTGAATATCAAAAGCATATTTTATAGTGGGGGTGGGGTGGGGAAGAGAGGGAATATCACAGCTATGTGCAATCCTATATTCACCTCTAACACGTGCAGTTATCAGCTAATGTCTCTGGAAAATGATGGGAGCAGGAAACCTGTTTAAATATACTGCCCCCTCTGTAGCCATGCCCGAGATCTGCTAACTAAGGATCAAACATAGTGCCTTCCTGGTATCTATGGCAGTAAATTGTGTTTTTAAACCACGAAAGCATTGGGGAGGCCCAAAACAAATTCAGGTGTAATTGAAGTCTATCTTGTTCTTGGGACTGTGGTAAATGTGATGTTGCAGTCTATTTTGAGGAGAAACAAAAACAGAAAATGCTGAAGTTTGAAGAAGGGTCCCCAACCGAATTGTTAACTGGTCTGTTTCTCCATAGATGCTGCCTGACCTGCTGGGTGTTTCCAGCATTTTCTAGTTTTGCTTCAGATTTCCAGCATCTGCAATGTGTTGCTTTTTGTTTATTTTGAGAGAAGTTTGTGTGTAGGGTAAGTCAGCATCCCTAAATCTCCCAATATTGGTCCAGAACATTAGTTCAAGATGCAGTAATGATTGGGATTCCTTCCAGAATTTCAGTACGAGAAAAGGACAGATACGTTTTAGTCATTTACATTTGCCATACTTACCAACTCTGGAGCCTTGCAAGCAGATTTTGGCTCTCTATAGTTTACTACTGATGTTAGGGCCTACAAGAAAAAAAATTCTCTCAAACACTCTTTCAACAAATTGACAACACTGTAGTTTTTCATTTCCAATCTGATTACATCCACGTCAAGTGAGTTTTCAGAAGCAGCACAGGAGGGAGATAAGTGAGTGCTCTATCAAACTTGGGCTGAAGAAAATCAAACGTCTTCGAAACAAAAAGGCACAAAGGGGATGACAACCTTTTCTTTCATCCTCAAAAGGACATTTCTAAAGGGTGCAATAGGTGAAGCACACTGATCTTTCACCTCAGGGGCCAGACACCAAATCCAGTTCAGACTGATAAGGTGGCAGAAGACTTTCTCCCTGTAAGCTGGAAGAGTGCTACATGGAATTAGTTTGGGTAGTCTCAACACAGTTCCTGGGTGGGTGCAAGCTCACAGCACAAAACCACTGTTAATATGGTACTAGTTGACACAAAATTTGCCATCTTACTCTGAGGCTGTAAGGATGCAAGTGAAAAAATTCACACTGGTGCGCTTTTGAGCTTCAGACTGAAAGCACATGGCATTGCAAAGAAAAGTAGAGAACTTATCTGCAGGTGCCTGTGTTAGACACTGAGTAACAAAACTGAAAAATACTGCTCTCCTTTGATGAACACAAAATTCACTCCATCAAAAAAATTACATAGGTTGTAAACCTTAGTGGAAACATCGAAATCCACACAGCTGAATGACTGGATCACTGGAGTACAGGTAGTGGGTTGGACGTGACGAAACAGATACTAGAGTGGTGTATCAGACACTTTCTCAAATTGTCCCATTGGCCTGAACAGCCTCGAATAGTACAGCTGAGAGGTGCTGTAGCAGAGTGTTTCAAAGCTAGATTTTTAGAATTAAGAACTGGTGGGAAGGGGAGGAAAACAGCAAGTCAGAGGTGCAGCATCTTGGTTTCTAATGCAGTGTGCCAGAGAGTGAAGTACATAGGTATACACATGCATGACTACCTCGGCAGCAAGTTCCTGATTTCTCAGCAAACAGAGCTGAGGCCGTTATCCTTGTGTTTTTTGATTAAACACAGGGCTATATCTTGCAGAAATATTGCAGAATAGGTTGGACCTTATCGTGAAATACTTCTCAAGTTGAACAGATACACAAGGTGCATCAACAAGTTATTTCTAATATCAAGAACAGAGACTGATTTGTGTACCTCCCAACAGCTGGTTACTTCTTTCCTTCCTTTGGATTCCTTCCTCCCTACTTGTGCCATGCATCATTTACCAGGCCAAGTGACCTGCTCCCTGCATCCTGTCAATACCAATCCGTAACCAACCGCTAATTGGTGTACAAAAACACAAGAGATTTTGCGCCATATTTTCCCCTCCTTGCAAGGCAGTACCTAACCTCCACTCAGTGCACCTCTCAGGTCTGGCCAAGATTAGGTTATGCTGTGTAGTAAATGGTGGATAAAGATCTACATTATACTACTCTAACATAAGTGTAATAATGCATTATATCATGGGACCTTGCCAGCAGCAAGAAGGATGAAAAGAGAACTGAAGATTCAGGATTTAAAACATTTGAGTATCATTTTCAAGTGCTTACTTATCAACTAAAGTTTGCTATCTGTAATTTAGATCATCTGTGATTTAATCCAAGAAGCAGGATTTTTCTTAAAAATCAGAGAAAAGCATTCTGGAATTCTACCACTAGAGGGCATTATAACACCTTACTGCTCTTATCAGCATCTGAATTTAACCTAGTTTGTAAATTTTACATCTGAGTTAAGAGTATCAAAATCACATCAGGTTATACAAATGACCTGAACACAGCAAAACTTCATCTCAGTTCTCTTTGAGCCGAATGGACATTTGGAAGAAAAGCGTTTTTTAAATTCTTGATTCCTGCTTTATTTTGTATCCCATTTCAGGATGGCCTTTTTCTTTTATGCTCAAAGTACCAAGGTGAGAGCAACAGTAACTCTAAGCACCTTGTCTCCATTTGGTAATTTGTACAGCATCAAAACAGTATTAGCAGAAGTAGTGGCTAATATGCTCTAAGAATGGTTTCTAATCCAGTCTCCCAGGCCACGCTGGGTCATCCTTTTAAACATCAATGCAAACCTTCAATTTACATTAATGTGGTATTTTTAAATATTTAAGTAAGTTTTCTAAAATATCAGGGAAACTGTGTGCATTCTCCACCACTAGTGTAAAATCACACACATATCAGGTCTAGTAATGCTCACAAGAAGCAGACACAAGCTTTAAAAAAAATCTTACAGTTTTATTAAAAGTAACTTACCTTATCAAGTGCACTCATAAAATGCTGATCACCATTAAGGACTGTACTGATGAGCTGAAGAAATTTACTGTGAACTTCAAGAACAGATTCCACAAACTGTGTAGGCATCTGATCAAAAAGATGAAGTAAGAAATAAATATTAATCCAGGGAAAAAAAGCTAAAATCTCAATCTGGATTGCAGAACTACCTGTCTAAGCAGCAGTCTGAAATTACTGATGTTGGACGGTATGTAGCTATTGGGTTAAGGGAAACCAATGCTAACTCCACCAATGGCTGACTGGGTAAATACATCTGTAGTGTGGTATTGAGCAAGAGACCAGTAAAGCCCTAGGTTCAATTGGTCAGAACATTGAATACAGGAGTTGGGATGTCTTGTTGAAGTTGTACAAGACATTAGTAAGGCCACACTTGGAATACTGTGTACAGTTCTGGTCACCTTACTATAGAAAGGATATTATTAAACTAGAAAGAGTGCAGAAAAGATTTACTAGGATGCTACCGGGACTTGATGGTTTGACTTGTAGGGAGAGGTTGGATAGACTGAGACTTTTTTCCCTGGAGAGTAGGAGGTTAAGGGGTGATCTTATAGAAGTCTATAAAATAATGAGGGGCATAGATAAGGTAGATAGTCAAAATCTTTTCCCAAAGGTAGGGGAGTCTATAACGAGGGGGCATAGATTTAAGGTGAGAGGGGAGAGATACAAAAGGGTCCAGAGGGGCAATTTTTTCACTCAAAGGGTGGTGAGTGTCTGGAACGAGCTGCCAGAGGCAGTAGTAGAGGCGGGTACAATTTTGTCTTTTAAAAAGCATTTGGACAGTTACATGGGTAAGATGGGTATAGAGGGATATGGGCCAAGTGCAGGCAATTGGGACTAGCTTAGTGGTATAAACTGGGCGAGATGGACATGTTGGGCCGAAGGGCCTGTTTCCATGTTGTAAACTTCTATTCTATGATTCTAATCCCATGTTTTCTTTTTCAGTTAGTGGGGATGAGGGGAACGAGCAAGAAAATTCATCAGGGTCCTCACTCCCGAATCTTATTCACTGATCTGGTGGAAAGAATGCATGCACGGACATCAAGGTCACAACGTGCTCAGGCTCCGCTGGGGTGATCCTCGTAGTCAAACAGGCAGCAAACACTCACCATTGGGGCAGACACATGAAAAACTACGAATTGGGCAATGTATGTGAAGCTCTGACATCCAAAAAAAATTGTACCTCAGCATGATTCATTCCCTTCAGGGCAAGCAAGGGAAAAATTGAAGTACTATAAATGGAAGTAACTAAAACTGTATTTACCAATCAGTACTGCAGTATACTTTGTGTTTAGATTATATTAGTTGATCTTCTATGGCATTGCTTACAGGTAAGGCATTAAAAGGTCCCCCTTATGTTTCTGCTTGACTTCCACGTTCTAATTCTTTCTATAGTTCTATTTGTCTTTCATTGTCTCCCTGTTCTCTTCATTTCTGAATGGTTCTCACACTTTTACTCGTCATTTCAGCACACATTTGTCTTTGAGTCTTGCTCATTCTCTCTCACACTTTCCCTCAGAAAAACAGGCAGTTGCCTCCTTTTAAATAAATCTACATAAGCTTGCTGAGACCCTGCTAGAATTGCTGGGGCAAAAGTTTCGAGCACCGCTTCAACAAAACCTTTCAGCAAATACACGTTACTTTACCTGGTCACATGCTTAGATGCTTTCCCTACCCTTCGAGCAAGCTACAAGCAGAGCTATCAGCTACTTTTTTTCCATTCTTCTAGCCTTTTTATAGGAAAAAATGTTCAGAGGCATTCAGAACGATAAACTGTCTGAACCACCATCATCTCCTCCAATCCCTGTCACCTCTCAGGGATAGGGCCCATTTTCTAGAATCAAACAACTTACATTTTTTTTTTTGATTGTGCTTCACATTTTATAATAAACAAATTCCAGGTGACCACAACCACTAATTATAATCTCTTGTCACCAAATTTCTTCTCAGTTTGTTAATCCAGGATACCACAGAATTTTAATGAAATATGCTGTTGTGGTGTCATAATAGAAGAGGGGTCATTGGATAGTCAGAGAGCTAACTTCTGACAAAACATATTCAATAACAAAGCTTTTAGACATTGAGAGACTGATTAGGAATACGGCTCTTCTAAAAATTGAGAAAATCTGATAAAATGTAATGATAATCTGGTCGAGTAATTAATAAATAAGTCTTGCATTTATATAGCACCTTTCACGATCACAGGACATCCCAAGGTGCTTTATAACCAATGAAGTACTTTTGAAGCGTAGTCACTGTTTTAATATAGGAAACGTGGCAGCCAAATTGCGAACAGCAAGGTCTCACAAACAGCAATGTGATAATGACCAGATAATCTGTCTGAGTGATGTTGGCTGAGGGATAAATATTGACCAAGACACCAGGGAGATCTCCCCTGCTCTTGTTTGAAATAGTGCCATAGGATCTTTTACGTCCACCTGAGGGGAAAGACAGGGCCTCAATTTAATGTATCATCTGAAAGATGGCACCTCTGACAGCGTAACACTCCCTCAGTACTGCACTGGGAGTGTCAGCCTAGATTTTATGCTCAACTCTCTGGAGTGGGACTTGAACCCACAACCTTCCAACTCGAAGTTGAGAGTGCTATTACTTCGCCATGGCCGACACCAAAAAAAACCTTCTCCAGGTCTATTGGCGCCGCCACGACCAGCTGGAGCACCTTACACCACTTGTTCTTGGTCAAGCGGACAAAGGACTTGAGCAGGTGTTTGCACAATAGATTGATACAAATGGGTTTTGAATAGATCTTCACGTTTGGGGTGCCTTCTTGTAACTAACAGTACAGGAAGGGTCCCTGCAAGATGATGAGGTTAGTACAAATGCAGCTGGCAACTGTTTGTTGAATGGCTCTCAACTGCTGCTTGGCCAGTTCCAGACCCTGTTGTAGCTTATCCAGGTTATCAAATTGGGCAGGGCAGCCTTGAGGAAGAGTTTATTGAGTGTATTAGGCATGGATTTCTTGAGCAGTATGTAACTGATCCTACAAGAGGGCAAGCAACCTTGGACCTGGTCCTGTGTAATGAGCCAGGATTAATTAATAATGTCCTAGTTAAGGATCCCCTTGGAATGAGTGACCATAACATGGTTACATTCCATATCCAATTAGAGGGTGAGAAGGTTGGTTCTCAAACAAGCGTACTGAGCTTGAATAAAGGAGACTATGATGGTATGAGAGCGGAATTGATTAAAGTGGACTGGGAAAATAGTTTAAAGGGTAAGACGGTACATGAGCAGTGGTGTTCATTTAAGGAGTTATTTTACAACTTTCAAAAAATATATATTCCACTGAGGAAAAAAGGGTGGAAAAGAAATGACAGCCATCCGTGGCGAAGTAAAGAAATTAAGGATAGTATCCGACTAAAAACAAGGACATACAAGGTAGCCAAACTTAGTGGGAGGATAGAAGATTGGGAAGTCTTCAAAAGACAGCAAAAAGTAACTAAAGGATTGATTAAGAAAGGGAAGATAGATTATGAAAATAAATTAGCAAAAAATATAAAAACAGACAGCAAGAGTTTCTATAGTTATATAAAAAGAAAAAGGGTGGCTAAGGCAAACGTAGGTCCTTTAGAGGATGAGACCGGGAAATTAATGGTGGGAAACATGGAGATGGCAAAAATGCTGAACAAATATTTTGTTTCAGTCTTTACGGTAGAGGACACTAAGAATATCCCAACACTGGACAAACAGGGGGCTCCAGGGGGGGGGCACGGGGAGGAGTTAAATACGATTAAAATCACTAAGGAATTGGTACTCAGTAAATTAATGGGACTCAAGGCGGATAAATCCCCTGGACCTGATGGCTTACATCCGAGGGTCTTGAGGGAAGTGGCAGTAGGGATTGTGGATGCTTTGGTAATAATTTTCCAAAATTCTCTGGACTCGGCAAAGGTCCCGGCAGATAGGAAAACTGCCAATGTAACACCCTTATTTCAAAAGGGTAGTAGGCAGAAGGCTGGAAATTATAGACCAGTTAGCCTAACATCTGTGGTGAATAAAATTTTGGAGTCTATTATTAAGGAGACAGTAGCGGAACATTTGGATAAACATAATTTAATAGGACAAAGTCAGCATGGCTTTACGAAGGGGAAGTCATGTCTGACAAATTTGCTCGAGTTCTTTGAGGACATAACGTACAGGGTGGATAAAGGGGAACCAGTGGACGTAGTGTATTTAGACTTCCAGAAGGCATTCGACAAGGTGCCACATAAAAGATTATTGCTCAAGTTAAAGAATCACTGGATTGGGGGTAATATTCTGGCATGGGTGGAGGATTGATTATCTAACAGGAAGCAGAGGGTTGGGATAAATGGTTCATTCTCGGACTGGCAACCAGTAGCCAGTGGTGTTCCGCAGGGGTCAGTGCTGGGTCCCCAACTCTTTACAATCTATATTAACGATTTGGAGGAGGGGACCGAGTGTAACATATCAAAGTTTGCAGATGATACAAAGATGGGAGGGAAAGTAGAGAGTGAGGAGGACATAAAAAACCTACAAGGGGATATAGACAGGCTGGGTGAGTGGGCGGAGATTTGGCAGATGCAATACAATATTGGAAAATGTGAGGTTATGCACTTTGGCAGGAAAAAATCAGAGAGCAAGTTAATATCTTAATGGCGAGAAACTGGAAAGTACTGCAGTACAAAGGGATCTGGGGGTCCTAGTGCAAGAAAATCAAAAAGTTAGTATGCAGGTGCAGCAGGTGATCAAGAAGGCCAACAGAATGTTGGCTTTTATTGCTCGGGGGATAGAATATAAAAACAGGGAGGTATTGCTGCAGTTATAGAAGGTATTGGTGAGACCGCACCTGGAATACTGCCCACAGTTTTGGTGTCCATACTTAAGAAAAGACATACTTGCTCTCGAGGCAGTACAAAGAAGGTTCACTCGGTTAATCCCGGGGATAAGGGGGCGGACATATGAGGAGAGGTTGAGTAGACTGGGACTTTACTCATTGGAGTTCAGAAGAATGAGAGGTGATCTTATTGAAACATATAAGATTGTGAAGGGGCTTGATCGGGTGGATGCGGTAAGGATGTTCCCAAGGATGGGTGAAACTGGAACTAGGGGGCATAATCTTAGAATAAGGGGCTGCTCTTTCAAAACTGAGATGAGGAGAAACTTCTTCACTCAGAGGGTAGTTGGTCTGAGGAATTTGCTGCCCCAGGAAGCTATGGAAGCTGCATCATTAAATAAATTTAAAACAGAAATAGACAGTTTCCTAGAAGTAAAGGGAATTAGGGGTTACGGGGAGCGGGCAGGAAATGGGACATGAATTTAGATTTGAGGTTAGGATCAGATCAGCCATGATTTTATTGAATGGCGGAGCAGGCTCGAGGGGCCGATTGGCCTACTCCTGCTCCGATTTCTTATGTTCTTATGTTATTCCTAGAAAGACTGTCTAAGACTTAGATGAAGTTTTCAATCCCATACATATATAAATGGTGATACATATCTTCCTAAAGTAACAGTTGCTGAAACATTCCAGCAGGAAAATGAGTTAAACAAATCCTTATCACATTTTATTTAATGCTCTGAATCAGCTTCTAAATCTCTAAAAAGGAAGAACTTACAAACAAGGATAGGAAAGGGTCAGCTTGTCCATTGAGTATGTCTCTTCCTGGAATGGTGCAACTTACAGATAGCATAAAAAGTGTACATTTTTCCAAAGTAAAAAAACCCCAGCTCACTAAGCATGACCTGATAACTAAGGAACCATATTTATCAATTGAGTGCCCCCCTACCGAACCTAATCCTGCGTCTCAATATCCCTCACCATGTGAGGGGATCAAGACTGGACAAAGTATTCGAGATGTGGCCTGACCAAGACCTTATACAGAGAGCGGTTAGTATTTCTTCTTTTATATTTAATTGTCACAGCAATAAATCCCAACACTCTATTCTCTTCCAAAATAGCTTTGCAACTGTGGTCACAGACATTCAACGAATCATGCACTATAACTCTCAGGTCCTTCTTCCGCTCAAAAGCCTTGAGCATGCAACCCTACATATTGCACATGGGTTTGAAATTGCCTCTACCCATGCTGCACTTGCCTATATTAGAAGACATCCACCAGGCATGGGCCCATCATCCCACTGCATTTCCATCTGCCTGCAATCTAGTTTTTTTAAGCTAAAGTCCTTACATCCACAAACATATATATAGTTCCCTCGATGCTTTCAGCCAGATCAATAATAAAGATGGCGAAGAGCAATGTTCCCAGCACAAACCACTTTGGGGCTACCCCCCACACAGAGCTGCTACCATTAATAACTACATTCTGTCCAAATGAATGCAACCAGCTCCTTATCGAATCCAGTATCTGCCCACCAATCCCATGAGACTCAACCTTAATTATCAATTTTTTGAGCAGCACTTTATCTAAGTTTTTTTTTGAAAGTTTAGATATACATTATCGATCGAGCTTCCACATCCAACAACTTATTAACTCCTTCAACAAAGTCCATCAAGTTGGTGAGATAGGACTTCCTTTTCCAGAATCCATGCTTAGATTTCCTAATAACCCCATCCCCTCTGGCAGTCTTCCTATGACTTGTGTTTATATCGCACCTTTCACGTCCTCAGGAAAACTCAAAGTGCTTCACAGTCAATGAGTTACTCTTGAACAACACTTTTTTTTGAGGTAAACGAGGCAGCCAATTTGCAGACAGTAAGATTTCACAAACAGCAAGAGAGATGAATGACCAGTTAACCTGTTTTGGTGGTGTTGGTTGAGGGATTATAGGATACTGGGACAACTCTCTGCTCTTCTTCGAAAAAATCCCATGGTAATGATACATCCATCTGGACAGGTGGGTTTAAAATTTCATTTGAAGGATGTTACCTCTGAAAATGTAACACTCCCTCAGTACTGCACTTAAGAGATTGATTAAGAGGGGAAAAATAGACTATGAGAGTAAACTTGCAAGGGACATAAATGTGCACTGTAAAAGCTTCGACAAGTATGTAAAAAAATTAGTGAAGACAAATGTCGGTCCCTCACAGTCAGAAACGGGAGAATTTATAATGGGGAACAAGGAAATGGCAGAGCAATTAAACAAATACTTTGGTTCTGTCTTCACGGAAGAGGACACAAATAACTTCCCAGAAATGCTAGGGAACCAAGGGACTCGTGAGAAGGAGGAATGAAAGGAAATCAGTATTCGTAAAAAAAGTGCTGGAGAAATTAATGGGACTGAAAGCCTGATAATCTGCATCCCAGAGTACCAAAAGAGGTATGATGTGGAGATGCCGGTGATGGACTGGGGTTGACAAATGTAAGGAATCTTACAACACCAGGTTTTAGTCCAACTGTTTTATTTGAAAATCACAAGCTTTCGGAGGCTTTCTCCTTCATCAGGTGAGCTCACCTGACGAAGGAGAAAGCCTCCGAAAGCTTGTGATTTTCAAATAAAACAGTTGGACTATAACCTGGTGTTGTAAGATTCCTTCTAAAAGAGGTAGCCATGGAAATAATCAATGCATTAGTTGTCATCTTCCAAAATTCTATAGATTATGGAACAGTTCCTGCAGATTGGAGGGTGGCAAATGTAACCCCACTATTTAAATGTAAGGAATCTTACAACACCAGGTTATAGTCCAACAAATTTATTTTAAAATCACAAGCTTTCGGAGATTTCAGGATTCACCTGACGAAGGGGATAATCTCCGAAAGCTTGTGATTTTAAAATAAATTTGTTGGACTATAACCTGGTGTTGTAAGATTCCTTACATTTGTCCACCCCAGTCCATCACCGGCATCTCCACACCACTATTTAAAAAGGAGGGAGAAAGAAAACAGGGAACTACGGACCAGTTAGCCTAACATCAGTAGTAGAGAAAATGCTAGAGTCTATTATAAAGGATGTGATATCAAGACACTTGGAAAATATTAACGGGGTTAAACAAAGTCATCACTGATTTATGAAAGGGAAATCATGTTTGACAAACCTACTGGAGTTTTTTTTTTGAGGAAGTAACTGATAGAATAGATAAGGGAGAACCAGTGGAAGTGGTTTATTTGGATTTTCATAAGGCCTTTGATAAAGTCCCACATAAGAGGTTAGTGTGCAAAATTAAAGCACATGGGATTGGGGGTAATATACTGGCATGGATTGAAAATTGGTTAACAGACAGGAAACAGAGTAGGAATAAATGGGTCTTTTTCTGGGTGACAGGCAGTGACTCGTGGGATCAGTGCTTGGGCCCCAGCTATTCACAATATATATCAATGATTTGGATGAGGGAACCACATGTAATATTTCCAAGTTTGCTGACGACACAAAACTAGGTGGGATCGTGAGTTGTGAGGAGGTTGCAAAGAGGCTTCAAGGCAATTTAGACAAGTTGAGTGAGTGGACAAACACATGGCAGATTCAGTATAATGTGGATAAATGTGAAGTTATCCACTTCGGAAGGAAAAACAGAAAGGCAGAGTATTATTTAAATGGTCATCGATTGGGAAATGTTGATGTACAAATGGATCTGGGTGTCCTTGTACACCAGAGCATTGTGTCCAGTTTTGGTCTCCTTACCTAAGAAAGGATATACTTGCCATAGAGGGAGTGCAGCGAAGGTTCACCAGACTGATTCCTGGGATGGCAGGACTGTCGTATGAGGAGAGATTGGGTCGACTCAGTCTGTATTCACTTGAGCTTAGTAGAATGAGAGGGGATCTCATTGAAACATATAAAATTCTGACAGGGCTAGGCAGACTGGATGCAGGGAGGATGTTTCCCCTGGCTGGGGGGGTCCAGAACAAGGGGTCACAGTCTCAGGATACGGGGTAGGACATTTAGGACTGAGATGAGGAGAAATTTCTTCACTCAGAGGGTGGTGAACCTATAGAATTCTCTACCACAGAAGGCTGTGGAGGCCAAGTCACTGAATATATTTAAGAAGGAGCTTGCTACATTTCTAGACAAAAAAGGCATCAAGGGATATGGGGAGAGAGCAGGAATATGGTATTGAGATAGAGGATCAGCCATGATCATATTGAATGGCGGAGCAGGGTCGAAGGGCTGAATGGTCGACTGCTGCTCCTAATTTCTATGTTTCTATGTTAAGTGTCAGTTCAAAGTATATGTTCAAATCCTGGAGTACAACTTGAACCCACAACCTTCTGACTCAGAGTGAAATCATTTGTTAGGTGTTACTCTGACTGTCTGAAGCCCCTCTTCCATAATGACATTACAACCTGCTCAAGAAATCCTCATTTCTAAAACCATAAAACTTATATGGATCACACCTGCTTCACTTTGGTCAATATTGACTGATAAATCAAGATCACATGAGTAACACAGTGAAGGTGAACATTGCAGCAGGAGGTTGTTATGCAGATTTTTTTCCAGTGAAGAGAAACCTTCATACAAAAGAAGTAATTCTACTTAAGGAAAAGAAACAAAATTTCATCTGTGGCCACAGAAATCATATGCAAAAGCTATTGTTAACGTCATCCGATCTTCTGCTGATTATCACTTCTGAAAATTGCACATTATTTACAATGAACAGCAATGCCTTCATGGCTGTACAGGAAACAGAATGCCTTCAACATATTACTCATTTTCACAATTAAGAACAAGGAAATCTTTGAGAAGTACTTACGTTTTCCTGAGAGAGGTTACTGATGGATCTAAGGCCCTCATCATGAATATGATTCTGAAGCTCCTGAATCATGTGAGGTAAACCATTTGAGACAGCACGAAGCAAAGTATATATATTTGCCATGTCTGCTGGAGGGTGAAAAGGACATGGGGGGGGGGGGGAGGGGGGGGAAAAGGGGGAAAATTGCATATCTTTACTGGCACATACTTGTTCAGCGACTTTACAAAAAGGATAGCGAAGTACACCAGTCTACTGTAAATAGAATGTTTGCATTTATAACTATGGTAGTGTAATGGTTATGTTACTGGTAATCCAGAGGGGTGTGGGCGTCACTGGCGAGGCCAGCATTTATTGCCCATCCCTAATTGCCCTAGAGTCCCCCAGGATGTTGATGGTGGTGGGATTCTATGATGGTAATGCCGTTGAATGTCAAGGGGAGGTGGTTAGACTCTCTCTTGTTGGAGATGGTCATTGCCTGGCACTTCTCTGGTGCGAATGTTACTTGCCACTTATTAGCCCAAGCCTGGATGTTGTCCAGCTCTTGTTGCATGCGGGCTCGGACTGCTTCATTATTTGAGGGGTTGCAAATGGAACTGAACACTGTGCAGTCATCAGCGAACATCCCCATTTCTGACCTTATGATGGAGGGAAGGTCATTGATGAAGCAGCTGAAGATGGTTGGGCCTCGGACACTGCCCTGAGGAACTCCTGCAGCAATGTCCTGGGGCTGAGATGATTGGCCTCCAACAACCACTACCATCTTCCTTTGTGCTAGGTATGATTCCAGCCACTGGAGAGTTTTCCCCCTGATTCCCATTGATTTCAATTTTACTCGGGCTTCTTGGTGCCACACTCAGTCAAATGTTGCCTTGATGTCAAGGGCAGTCACTCTCACCTCACCTCTGGAATTCAGCTCTTTTGTCCGTGTTTGGACCAAGGCTGTAATGAGGTCTGGAGCCGAGCGGTCCTGGCGGAACCCAAACTGAGCATCGGTGAGCAGGTTATTGGTGAGTAAGTGCCGCTTGATAGCACTGTTGACGACACCTTCCATCACTTTGCTGATGATTGAGAGTAGACTGATGGGGCAATAATTGGCCGGATTGGATTTGTCCTTCTTTTTGTGGACAGGACATACCTGGGCAATTTTCCACATTGTCGGGTAGATGCCAGTGTTGGAGCTGTACTGGAACAGCTTGGCTAGAGGCGCGGCTAGTTCTGGAGCACAAATCTTCAGCACTACAGTTGGGATGTTGTCAGGGCCCATAGCCTTTGCTGTATCCAGTGCACTCAGCCTTTTCTTGATATCACGTGGAGTGAATCGAATTGGCTGAAGACTGGCTTCTGTGATGGTGGGGATATCGGGAGGAGGCCAATAATCCAGAGAACACGAGTTCAAATCCCACCATGGCAGTTTGAGAATGTGAATTCAGTTCAAAAAAAAAATCTAGAATTAAAAAACTGGTATCAGTAAAAAATGACCATGAAGCTGTCGAATTGTCATAAAAACCCAACTCGTTTATTAATGTCCTTTAGGGAAGGAAATGTGCCATCCCTACCCAGTCTGGTCTACGTGGTTGACTGCCCTCTGAAGTGGCCTATCAAGCCACTTGGTTGCATCACCACCTTCTCAGGGCAGCTAGGGATGGGTAATAAATGCCAGCCTTGCCAGTGATACCCATGTCCAGAGAATGAATTATGCATACATTTTCTGTTATAAAATACATTTATCACAAATGAAATGAACAGAAAAAAATTAACGTTCAACACTAACCTGAACCCAACACAAATTATGGTTCAAAACATTTATCAATGCATGCTGAAATGCTGATCCCGACAAACACCCAAAACATAATCTGAGATGGACAGGTTTAGTAACAGAAATCAACAAACATTACAGGTCACCGCTGATTTTTAGAGCAGCTCTGACACATAGGGTAGAGCTCCAAGGGCACTGACAGCTCTCCAGTACTTCATCAAGTGGCCGATCTTCATGGGTAAAACTTAAAAAATTAGTGTTGACAGGCCATTTTACTGTGAGGGCATCACTGATGAACCAAACCCACAAATTCAGATTGTACTAATAGTCTCAGCAGTGGTACTCAATATGCAGTTTTCCAACCATTTTGCAAGACTTACCTCCTTACACACAACTTTCAACTAGACTATAATGGCATTATAAAGTTACAGCTTTTACCGGACAGCACTTTTAAATTGTGGACGCAACTGGCCCAATCATTGGTACTTCAATCTGAAACAAATCTGATGTTTCATCAGTTCAAGGAGTTGCTGGTTGAACAACTCTCGCCAGTAAATGAAGTAGAGGGCATCTTGATCACATTCAGAGATGCATATGTTCATTGATTCATGTCATTAGATCCTTGAACTCTAGTTGTTCGTGTACATACTGCCGGTTGAATGAGCTTGTCAATAGAGAAACGCAAAGCAACTCAAAAAGATGAAACATTCGCTTTGATTTATTTATGTTTCACAACAACAACAACAACAACAACAACAACAACCTGCATTTATATAGTTCCTTTAACATAGTAAAATGTCCCAAGGCGCTTCACAGAATTGTTATCAAACAAAATTTGACTCCGAGCCACATAAGGGGATATTAGGGCAAGTGAACAAAAGCTTGGTAAAAAGGTAGGTTTCAAAGAGCGTCTTAAAAAAGAGAGAGGTAGAGAGATGGAGAGATTTAGGGAGGGAATTCTCCTTCAGTAACTCCACTCCATGTAACTTATGCTATTGTGGCACCACCTTGGAAAGAACGATTTGCATTTACTTAGCACTGTATCACATCTCTTATGAAGTGCAATGATGTTGTGCTGGCACACGTGACAGCCATTTTGCACACATCAAGATGCCGTAAACAGCCAAGAGTATAATGATCACTTAATTGGCTCAGTCTCAACATCTTAAATTTAAAATTCTCATGCTTGTTTAAATCTCATTCTTCAAAGCCTTGTCCCATCCTACCTCTGTCATCTCCTCCAGCCCTACAACCACCCCCCCACCCACCGAGGTCTCTGTTCCTTCGACTCCGACTTCTTGTGCACCCCCTCTCCCTTAACCCCACCACTGGCGACTGTGCCTTCAGCCACTTAGGCTTCACGCTCTCGAATTCCCTCCCTAAATGAGCAGTGCAACAAGAATTGATGCCAACAACAGAAAATGAGAACTGAAGATGGTCAGATGGCTCTGGTTGGAAGTCTTCGAGAAATAGTAGTCTTTTGCAGTTGTCTGCACTCACTTGTCCATGTTGCCAAAAGTATGCAAATAGCAACAACAACTTGCATTTCAATAAAGAGATGAACAGAAAGACACAGCTGAATGACAAAGGTGCAAGTTCAGACTTGGGACTGGAGGAAGTTGCAGAGATAGGGGTCAGGTCGGGAGAGGATTTGTAAACCAAGTCAGGGATTTTAAATTCAGTGTATTGGAGGACAGGAAGCCACTGGGCTTTGGCAAGGGCAGGGGTGATAGATGAGTGCAACCTGCTGCAGGTCAGCATGAGGATAGCAGAATTTTGAAGAGTTGGAGTTTGTGCATGTTACAGCTTGGGGATCCCATAGGGAACACGTGGGAAAAGAATCAGGCATTGAGTTAACTGAAGCAATGTTGGGAGTGAGATGGGGCAGAGACAGGCAATGTTGTACAGGTGAAAGCAAGTGGTTTTGGTGATAGACAGGATATACAGAATGAAGCTTAGGGTCAAATAAGATTCCAAAACTACACACTGCCTGGTTCAGCTTGACCAAGCAGCTGGGGAGAGCAATTAATATAGGGGCAAAACTGTGTGTTTTTGGTGCCAGCAAAATAAGATGGAATCTGTTTTCCCAACACTTAGCTGGAGAGTGTTTTGGCTCATCTATAGCTGGATATCAGATAGGCGGAGACAGGTGAAGAAAGAAAGGCTTGTAACATTTATATACTGCCTTTCACCATCTCAGGACGTCCCAAAGTGTTTTACAGACAATGAAGTACTTTTGCAGTGTAGTCATTCTTGTAATGTAGGGAACGCAGCAGCCAATTTGCACATAGCAAGCTCCCACAAACAGCAGTGATAATGATCAGGTAATCCGTTTTAGTGATGTTCGTTGAGCGATAAATATTAGCCAGGACAACCAGGATAACTCCCCTGCTCTTCCTCGATATAGTGCCATAGGATCTTTTACATCCATCTGAGAGGGCAGACGGGGCTTCGGATTAATGTCTCATCCGACAGGCGGCACCTCTAACAGTGCAGCACTCCCTCAGTACTGGTCTGGGAGTGTCAGCTTAGATTTTGTGCTCAAGTCTTTGGAGTGGGACCTGAACCCACAACCTTCTGACTCAGAGGGGAGAGTGCTATGACTGAGCCACGGCTATTGAAAGTGGTGATGGAAAGGTAAAGCTTGATGTAGTCAACATACATATGCAAACTGACCCCATACCTCTGGATGACGTCTCTGAGGGAAGTGTCTAACTGAGGTGAGACAGGAGGCCAAGAGTCCAACTTGGGGTACTCCAGATGGGGTGTGACGGTGTGACGAGAAGCCATTGCTGGAGATACACTGGGACAGCTATGAGTGGAAGCAAGTGAGAACAGTTCTCTGGAGGTGAATGACAGAGCACAGCTAGTGAAGGAGAACGAAGCAGCTGACTGTATCTAATGCAGAGGGATAATGTGTCACTGCTGCAATCACAGAGGACATCATTTGTGACTGTGAGGAGGGCAGAAATGGATTCAGAGGTACTTTTGGGAGGGGTGAGGATAGAGTGGCGACAATTTGTTCAAGGGCCTCGGACTAGAAAGAGGGGTTAGGTATCAGAGAAGTCACAATTCCCGCTCATTTCTAACTTTGTACAGACCAATGACAAAATGAAATGGTTGACAACGTTTATACAAAATGAACTAGAAACTGACCATATTTCTCACCTTCTCTCCTTTCTTGCTTAATGATATTCTGGCATTCCCCATGTAGAAATTGCAGGTGGTCTGCTACCATTCGTTGCTGGCATTCATGAATCACTTTGGCATATGAGCTAGGATGCAAGTATTTCCGGCATCGAACTTCTTCATCTTTTAATCTTGCTAAAACCTACAGTAACAGGAGTGCACTGAACATTCTAATCTTTGAGCTGATGATCCAAATGGCCATCACTGAAAACATTTTAATATGAACACAACTTTACTACGTACCTTTTCCATATACTGTGAGCAGTTTGACTCTTGAAGTAAATTTGAAGCTTCTTGTTTGTAATACTCTCCCGTTTCCGTTAGAAATGGACCTTCAAAGAGATCCTGATAAAACTGAAGTTAGAAGGACAATTGCTAAGTAAGAGAGAATGGCTACAAAAGCTTAAAAGGAACAAGAGTTAAATATTTAAAAATGTGAAGCTGAATGAAGCCATAGTGCTAACTTCAATTTCAAAATTTGTTACACATCTCTATCGATTTAAAAAAAAATCAGGCATCGCTACTACTGAACTGCACAGAAAACTAAAATTAAAATATGCAAGTAACCATAAAAGGGCCAAATTTAAACTCTATAAAATACATAATAGTGAATAACCAGAAATATTATAATACATTTCGACAAGTCAAATAGCTGATAATGTTTGTGTCACAGTGACTGATTCAAAAGAAGAGGAAAGTTGATCATATAAGCACGTGACCATATTTTAATCCATAGTGTACCAGGTCATTCTTCAGATTTCTAGGTCTCAATTGGTCGAAAAAAAACACTATCCTTTAGATTTTTATGTGGATTTCACCACAGAAGCATGGACAGAAAGTTTGGAAAGAAATGTAAATGAACTGTTTAAATTAAAAAGTTAGCACAGCGCAAAGTACATTAAAGTAAAATAAAAGCAAAATTGAAATAAAAAGTAAGAGAATGTGCAAAAAAGGGAACATAGTTGGCTACTTGTTTTTAGGTTGTATTTTAAGTATATATTTTAGTCATACAGGATTAATATTACATATTAAAGCTACTCCTGACATTTGAGTAGCTTTGATGCATTAACATTTTTGTTTCAGTTTCATGGTGCACGAACTGAAAGCTTGAAAGGGCTGGCCTGGAAATTTGCTAAATATCAGGCTGTACCTAGCATCGACCGCAATGATTCTCCCACCAATACCAATACTTTCAGCGTCTCAAAGTGCTGTAAACCATCTCACAGCCAATGCAATCAGTTCTACAGAAGGATTTAAAACATATACTCAACTGTTCTTTCAGTTTCTACAGCCACAAAAAATCATGTGCGTACACTTTGGATTGTAGATAGACATTGTATGGCTTTTGTAATATATGTTGAGTTGTCATCAAATATCACACAATCCAGCACCCTCAGCTTACCCAGGAGTTAAATCCATATTAACTTTAGGAAACATATTCCTTGTTATCAACATATAATTTCCAGAATTTTCTTACCTTAAGGGGGAACTTTTTCTTGTACTGTTCAACATGAACAAAGGAGTTGATAACCCCATGGATTACTTTTTGATTTGGGTTCTCTCCACAGCGATCACTATATTACAAAGAAATGAAAGAAACCTTGTTGAAATGTGTATCAAGCTTCATTCATTTAGTTTCAATCTGCATACTTAATTTTGAGAACCTGTTTGCTAAACGCACAGCTGTTGTTAATCTTTAAAGGTTAATGCAAACCCAGAAACATACAATGACCAAGAAATAACTAACCTATATTAGCTTGGTATCAATCCCATGAGTCAGAAAGTTGTGTGTTCAAGCCCCATTCCAGCACTTGAGCAGACAATCTAGGCTGACACTTCACAGGCATTGAAAGAGTGCTACATTGTGGGAGCTGTTTTCTTTCGGATGAAACATTAAGCCGAGGACTAATCTGCATGTTCAGCTGGGCATTAAAGATCCCTGGTACTATTCAAAAAGCAGGCAGTTCTCCCAACATTTCTTCCTCAACCAACACCACCACTGTTATGCATAAAAAGTTTTGCTGTGTTTGCTTACCTACAATTCACTGCACTTCAAAATAATTCATTTTATGTGAAGAGCTTCGAGACGTTTCAAAATGACAGGATAGGATGCTACATAAATGTAAATATTTCTGTTTATCCTTGATAAGTTACTTCAAGAAGTGTTTTCCCAAATATTCCCACTTACTGGGTTTCTCCAGCGCTTCTTTATTTCAAGTATGAGTGAAGTAAATGTTCCCCTACAGCATTCTCATCAATGGTGTCGGTGTGATCTTTCAGCCTCCAGCTCATATTGGTTTTATTTTAACAAACACAGGACATTTTGACTCACTGTCCTGCATTCAAGTTCTAAATGGGCTTCCATCAACTGAGGAATTCAGATATCTACTTAGAGCTAACCCAAGGCATTAATGATGAGACAATACTGCCTCTCCCTCTCTCTCTCCGACCAAACCCTTCTATTACTTAAGGACACAACAGAGAGTAAGGATAATCCCAGATTCCTCTCCTGAGTGACAAACATCCACCTTCACCAGCTTTCACCCACAATGTGTGGACAAGTCATCTCTGTAAGGTTAAGACTTTCACGCGGTAGCCTCAAAGAGGGTTGATGGGCGTAGCATGTTTGATGTAGTCTATCTGGATTTTAGCAAGGCTTTTGACAAGGTCCCACATGGCAGACTGGTCAGAAAAGTAAAAGCCCATGGGATCCAAGGGAAAGTGGCAAATTGGAACCAAAATTGGTTCCGTGGCATGAAGCAAAGGGTGTTTTTATGACTGGAAGGCTGTTTCCAGTGGGGTTCCACAGGGTCCAGTACTAAGTCCCTTGCTTTTTGTGGTATATATTAATGATTTTGACCTAAATGTAAGGGGCATGATTATGAAGTTTGCAGATGATATAAAAATTGGCCACATGGTTGATAGTGAGGAGGAAAGATGTAAACTGCTGGAAAATATCAACGGACTGGTCAGGTGGGCAGAAAAGTGGCAAACGGAATTCAATCCGGAGAAATGTGAGGTAATGCATTTGGGGATGGTAAACAAGGCAAGGGAATACACAATTAATGGGAGGATACTGAGCAGATAAGGTGGTTAAAAAGGCATAGAATATAAGAGCAGGGAGGTTATGCTGGAACTGCATAATACACTAGTTGGACCTCAGCTTGAGTACTGCGTACAGTTCTGGTCACCACATTACAGGAAAGATATGATTGCACGAGAGAGGGTACAGAGGAGATTTACGAGGATGTTGCCAAGACTGGAGAATTTTAGGTATGAGGAGAGATTGGCTAGGCTGGGGTTGTTTTCTTTGGAACAGAGGAGGCTGAGGGGTGATTTAATTGAGGTGCATAAAATTATGAGGGGCCTAGATTGAGTGGATAGGAAGGACCTATTTCCCTTAGCAGAGGGGCCAGTTATCAGGGGGCATAGATTTAAAGTGATTGGCAGAAGGATTAGAGGGGAGCTGAGAAGAACTTTTTTCACCCAGAGGGTGGTAGAGGTCTGGAACTCACTGATTGAAAGGGTGATAGAGGCAGAAACCCTCAACTCATTGAAGAAGTATTTGGATGTGCATTTGAAGTGCCATAAACTACAGGGCTACGGACCAAGTGCTAGAAAGTGGGATTAAGCTGGATAGCTCTTTTTTGGTCGGCTGGAACACAGTGGGCCGAATGGCCTCCTTCTGTACCGTAACTTTCTCTGATTCTATTGCCTCCGAGCCTTGCTTCGTACCAGCCTTGACACAGATCAGTCTTCGTTTCTCCTCCATCCAGCCCAATATCTTCTCTGAGACCCACCCTTATGCTCTCAACCCTACCCCTCTCAATTCCTTCAAAATAATCACTGACATCATTAATGGTTTCCCTTACATGGTCGACCATTGCATCTTCCTCCGCTGCCTCTTCTCCATGTTTGTCTTAATGGCACTCCCCTCGCGATTCTATTCCTACTTGTCCCAACACAGCCCGCACACCTCCTGCATTGGCTGCTCTTCTCGCCTCAGCGCAGTCGCATCAAGAGTACGCCAAAGTTCATTTTTGTTGTCCTTCGCAGCATTATATATACATATGGGGTTCAGCTTCCACATGTATGCAACACCAAGCTCCATCTCTCTGCCGCCACCCTTGATTCCATGACTACCATTGCACTGTCAGGCTGCATTTAAAAAAAAATTCGTTCATGGGACGTGGGCGTTGCTGGCAAGGCCAGCATTTATTGCCCATCCCCAGTTGCCCTTGAGAAGGTGCTGGTGATCCACCTTCTTGAACCGCTGCAGTCCGTGTGGTGAAGGTTCTCCCACAGTGCTGTTAGGAAGGGAGTTCCAGGATTTTGACCCAGCGACGACGAAGGAACTGCGATATATTTCCAAGTCGGGATGGTGTGAGACTTGGAGGGGAACGTGCAGGTGGTGGTGTTCCCATCTGCCTGCTGCCCTTGTCCTTCTAGGTGGTCGAAGTCACGGGTTTGGGAGGTGCTGTTAAAGAAGCCTTGGTGAGTTGCTGCAGTGCATCCTGTAGATCGTACGCACTGCAGCCACGGTTCGCCGGTGGTGGAGGGAGTGAATGTTTAGGGTGGTGGATAGGGTGCCAATTAAATGGGCTGCTTTGTCCTGGATGGTGTCGAGCTTCTTGAGTGTTGTTGAAGCTGCACTCATCCAGGCAAGTGGAGAGTATTCCATCACACTTCTGACTTGTGCCTTGTGGATGGTGGAAAGGCTTTGGGGAGTCAGGAGGTGAGTCACTCACTGCAGAATATCCAGCCTCTGTCAACATCAAGATGTGGATCAGACAACTTTCTCCAACGTAACATTGACAAGCTCCGTAATCTTGCTCCCGACTCCATCTCCCTCTCAGATGCTCACTCAGGCTAAACCTGATAGGACACAGGGATTGTGCACTGAGCTTCAAACTCCATGTCCTAGCCATCACTAAGACCACTTACTTCCAACGGTGAAACATCCTCTGCCTCCACCCAAACTTGACTTCTCCAACACTGTTCTTGCCAGCCTGACAAGCATAAAGTCAAACTTATTCAAAGTTCCACTGCCTAGACCTGTCCTGCAATAAGACCTGCTCATCCTTCATCTTCTATGTTCACTGAGTTATAATGGTTCCCCATCCTCCAACAGAATGAAATCAAAATCCACTTTCTTCTGTGCATATTCCTTCCACAGTGATGTCCCACTCTATTTCTGCAACCTCTTGTAACCCTACCTCCGAACACTGGCCCCCTCCACTCATCATCAGTGGCAGTACCTTTAACCAGCTTGTCTACTCTGGAATTCTCTCCTTAAACCCTTCTGCCTTGCTATTCCTATCCCCATCTTCAACTGCCTGCTCAAAACTTCTCTTTTTCCAACCATACTTTTTTTTGACTGGCCTAACTCATCTCTTTCTACTGCTCAGTATCTGAAGAACTTCGGGACATTTACTGCATTAAAATTTAAATCTAAACACAAGCTGTTATTGGTGCACCAAGTGTCAGCATAACCAGATCGGGAACAGTACAGTCCAATGTCCAAGCTTCCTCTTCCCCAATAAATGTAGATGTCAGCTTTGGTTCAGTGGTAACACTCTTGCCTCTAAATCAGAAGTTCGTGGGTTCAAGCCCCAATCTAGAGACTTGAGCACATAATCCAGGCTGATACTTTGGGATTACATATTAAATCGAGGCCCGCCTGCCCTTTCAGGTGGACGTAAATGATCCCAAGGCACTATTTGAAGAAGAGCAGGGGAGTTCTCCCGGTGTCCTGCCCAGCATCACTAAAACAGATTATCTGGTCATTATCTCATTGGTGTGTGCAAACTGGCCGCTGCGTTTCCCTACATTACAACAGTGACTACATTCTACTTTCAGTACTTACCTGGCTGTAAAGCGCTTTGAGACGTCCTGAGATTGTGAAAGGGGTGATATAAATGCAAGTCTTTAATTTGCCTTTGTTCAAATCTTAAGAGCACTTCCTTCTATGCCAGGTTTTGTACTAAGTGGTACCAAATTACAGGCAATTTTATCTATGAGCATGCAGCACTAGAAATGAGACTGACACTGTTCCAACTATTTCCTGTAATATCCATACAGCCAATAGAAAAAGGCAACTTTTGTCCCACTAGTCTGGCTGCATTCTAGTTGTCTCGGGTAAGAGGTTCTTGCACCACACAGTCCCCCATTTTTTCCACTTTCACTTTAAGCTGTGAAATTCATTGCAGGATAGAGATTATTAAAAAATTAAGGTACTAAAGCTACTGCCTTGTCACCATGCTACGAAGGTTTTAAAAAAATCATGGAATTTGGGGTTGAAAATAAAAAGGAGATAAAAATAGAACTCGTTATGATACAGGAGAACCATTCACATAACAGTTAACTAGCATTCAAGCAAGAGAAAAAGCTTAATACAAGCAGAAACCTACTCACTTTTTTATTTCACGGAGGAGCATTCGGATGAGGATGGTCTGTAATGGTTCGATCATCAGTTTCTTCCACATGTCAAGAGCTAGCTAGAAATTTAGAATTATTGGGGCAAGCAAAGAGAGTGAGAGGAACTACAATACTTAAAGCTGAAAATTAACATGTTAAAGTACTCGAACACGGAATCATAGATAGGTTACAGTACGGAAGGAGGCCATTCGGCCCACTGAGTCCATGCCGGCTATGCAAGACCAATCCAGCTTATCCCACTCCCCTGCCATATCCCTGTAGCCCTGAAAATTTTTTCCTTTCAAGTACTTATCCAGTTCCCTTTTGAAGGCCATGATTGAAACTGCCTCCACCACCCCCTCGGGCAGTGCATTCCAGATCCTAATCACTCGCTGTGTAAAAAAGTTTTTCTGCATGTCGCCTTTGGTTCTTTCGTCTATCACCTTAAATCTATGTCCTCTGGTTCTTGACCCTTCCGCCAATGGGAACAGTTTCTCTCTATTTACTCTATCTGGACCCTTTATGATTTTGAATACCTCGATCAAATCTCTTCACAAACGTCTCTGTTCCAAGGAGAACAACCCCAGCTTCTCCCATCTAACCCCGTAACTGAAGTCCCTCATCCCTGAAATCATTCTAGTAAATCTCTTCTGCACCCTCTCTCAGGCCTTCACATCTTTCCTGAAGTGCAGTGCCCAGTGCTGGACACAATACTCCAGTTGTGGCTGAACCAGTGTTTTATAAAGGTTTATCATAACTTCCATAAGTTTGTACTCTATGCCTCTATTTATAAAGCCCAGGATCCCGTATGCTTTTTTAACCGCTTTCAGCTATGTCTTCAGCCGTCTAAGTCCCAAGGTGTGGACTTCCCTCATTAAAGTTATCTGCCTCCTCCTTTAAGCCCCTTCTTAAAAACTACCACTTCCATCAAGCTTTTGGTCACTCCTCCTAAAATCTCCTCCTTTGGCTCGGCATTCATTTTATCCTATGCCTCTGTGAAGAATCTTGGAACATTTTTCTACATAAAAGGCTCTATATAAATGGAAGAGGCCTTGCTTTGATTTAAAAGGTAGCAGTGGAATAATACAAGACCTGGGTGAAAAAAATTGCAAAAAACCTACACTTCAATGCCTAAATGGTAAAAAGGGTGGCCGTGAAAGGTTGACATAAAAGCATTCCACGCAGAAAAAAAAAAATCATCCACATGGAATAACTGTCAAAAGACACAAACGCTCTCTTGCCTGAAAACAGCAAGTCACTGCACTGATGACAGAAGAACATCAAAGCTGCAGCCAAAAAGCTGAAGCAGTGGCCATTTCATTTTTTATTTTAAGGACAAAGTGGGTAAACATTTCAAGCAGAGAAAGATACAGGACTCTGGGATTAGTTCTGAAATGAAAACAGAAAATGCTGAAAATACTCAGCAAGTCAAGCAGCATCCGTGGAGAAAGAAACAGAGTTAACGTTTCAGGTTGATGACTCTTCGTCAGAACTGGAAGAAGTTGAAGATTAAATAGTTTTTAAGCAAGCACAGAGCCAGAGAAAGAGGGGCAGGGAAGGAAGGAAGGAGAGGGGAGGAAAGAACAAAAGGGAAGGTGTCTGATAGGGCGGAGGGCAGGAGTGATTAAATAACAAAAGGGATGATGGTGCAAGGTAAAGCGGGTGGAGTCAAGGAGTCAAGTGAGTGGCATCTGTTCTGACAGTGCCACCTTCCACACTAGTGCTTCCAATAGGTCTTCCTTTTCTTCAACCGAGGAATCCCCTCCACTGTAGTTGACAGGGCGCTTAAATGTGTCCGTCCCCGTTTCCTGCATTTCTGCCCTCACTCCTTCCCCTCCCTCCCAGAACCATGATAGAGTCCCCCTTGTCCTCATTTTCCATCCCACTAGCCTCCACATTCAAGGTATCATCCTCCGCCATTTCTGCTACCTCCAGCGTGATGCCACCACCAAATGCATCTTCCCTTCCTCTCCCCTTTCAGCATTCTGAAGGGACCGCTCCCTCTGTGACACCCTGGTCCACTCTTTCATCACCCCGAACACCTGCTCTCCTCTCCATGGCACCTTCCTGTGTGAGCACAGGAGATGCAACACCTGCCCTTTCACCTTCTCCCTTCCCAACGTCCAAGGCCCCAGACACTCCTTCCGGGTGAAACTGTGATTTACTTGTACTTCTTTCAATTTAGTATACTGTATTCACTGTTCACAATGCGGTCTCCACTACACTGGGGAGACCAAACGCAGATTGGGTGATCGCTTTGCTGAACACCTATGCTCAGTCCACAAACGTGACCCTGATTTGCCGGTCGCCTACCATTTTAATTCCCCGTCCCACTATGACCTCTGTCCTCGGCCTCTTACACCGTTCCAATGAAGCTCAACGGAAGCTCAGGGAACAGCGCCTCATCTTTCAATTAGGCACTTTACAACCCTCTGGACTCAAAATTGATTTCAATAACTTCAGATCATAACCACTGCTCCCCTTTTTTCAGACAGCAGGTGCTGGTAATGGTTCTCATGCTGCCATTTACACCCCCTCTAGACCCATCTTGAGTTTATTTGCTTGTCTCATTACCACCCCCTTTGCCTTGCACCATCATCCCTTTTGTCATTTGATCACTCCTGTCCTCCACCCTGTCAGAGACCTTCCCTTTTGTTCTTTCCTCACCTCCTCACCTCCCCCCCCACCCCAACCTTTTCCTTGGCTCTGTACTTGCTTAAAAACTGTTTAATCTTCAACTTCTTCCAGTTCTGACAAAGGGTCATTGACCTGAAACGTTAGCTCTGTTTCTTTTCCCACAGATGCTGCCTGACTTGCTGAGTATTTCCAGTATTTTCTGTTTTTATATCATATTTCCAGCATCCACAGTATTTTGCTTGGGATTAGTTCTGGACTGTTCTAAAAAAAAAGAACTAACACTGGCACAATGGGCAGAAGGGCCTCTTTCCGTACTGTAAACTCTGTAGTTCTAAGGAGACCCAAATGGAGTTCTTCAAGTTGGCAAGTTTGAAATTTTAAGAGTTTGAAATTTTAAAGCCCTGTGACTTTCATTTTTGAACAATCCTCCACTATTATACGACGAATGTACCTGCAGTTTGAAAACTGCAAGGAAATGATCTAATCAAGAATACCTACTGGCCTGTCAACTGCACAGATTCAGTTAATTTTCCAGCACGAGTTGCAAGTCAACCTGTTGATCAGACTAATGCTAAGATTCTAAATATTTTGAAGGTTTTTTTTTGGCAGAGCTTACCTCTCCTATCTCCATCAATGGCTCAATAATATCCACTCCACCATACCCATACTGAAGGTCAGCTTCTGTCAGTTTGTTCTTCTTGATGAACTGTGTATTGAGATATCTGCGAACATGGCAGATTAAAAAAAATGTCAAGCACTTTGCTAACACCACCATTCAAGTTATACACATCTCTTAAAATTTTGACTTAATCAGAGCGCTCTTGTGGGCATTCATATGAATATTTATTTAAAAAGTGCAAGATGACTTATGTACATCTGGTCATGACAATACTAACAGCTAGGATCAAATCTTGCACTCAGTACAACTACAGTTCTAAATCTGTAACCAACCATGTCAGTGATCTCAGATGCAAGCCAAGTACTAATTTGGCTCTTGACCGTCACCTTATTCTGGTGACCATGTTGATAAGAAGAATTAAGATATAGTGAAATTGTAGAATGGTGCTGTATGCTGGAGCACCAACATGCAGCATCACAAAGTAAGAGGATACAGTTACTTGGCTCAGTTCCTGATCAAAGTACAAATGCGCAGGGAAACATCCCACTAGCCAGCCAAAGGGTCACGAGCAGTTAAATTGAACAATGGTTCTAACTAGGGACAACATTTTGTGCCCATGCAAAACCTCTTCTCTCCTCAGCTTCTACAACTATGCAATCGAAGATTCTACCTATTGCTTTGCTATGCAATAATTATGTTATTAATCCTCCTCCTTTAAAACCCTCCTTAAAACTCACCTCTTAGAGTAAGCTTTTGGTCACTCCTCCTAATCTTTCCTTTATTGTCTCCATTTTCCTAATCTGTGAAGTATCTTGGGATGCTTTCTACGTTAAAGAGGTTATATAAATGCAAATGTTGGATGGTATATGAAGTAGTCACCATCTTTACGGTTCACTCTTTTGAATATAGCACATCTCAGGGCTGCTATGGATAGGACCTGACCCTTACCATTGCCTGAGTGCCATCTTTCAGAGATTGCATTGTTGCTGCTTTACCTTGTTATTTTTTTTTAAACAACAGTCCTGTTTACAGCAGAATCATTATGGTCAAGAGGTTACCAAAAGTAGACACTGACTGACTGGTTTGCTTGCTTTAACAACAATAAGTTAGTAATGCAACAAATGTTGGCTGATAGATCTTACGCATTGTTACAGACACTAAAAAGCTTCCTGCTGCTTGTCTAACTCGGATCATGCTATCAGTTGGGATACTGACTATCAGAGCTATTTAGGGACAAGCGGGAAGAATCCCAGTGACAAGTCTACTACCCCAGCTACTGTCAATGAATCAGTCTGACAGGTCAATCATTAAAAATACCCTTGAATGCTGCAGTCCTGGGCTGGTAATGAATTACTGAGTCTGCCATAGAAAATCACCTTGGTGCCCATCTCTAATAGTCAGACTTGTTACCTTGAAACAAACTCCAAGCCCCGCTTACCTCTACACTCGAGTTAGATAACTGAAAGGCACACTTTGAGCCCTTGCTATAATCCCCATCTCTGCAACCTCCTCCAGCTCCACAACCCTCAGAGATCTGTGCGCTCATCCAATTGTGGACTCTTATGCATCCCCGAATTTCATCGCTCCACCATTAACGGCTGTGCCTTCAGCTGCCTAGGCCCTAAGCTCTGGAATTTCCTCCCTAAATCTCTTTCTCTCTCCTCAAAACCTACCTCTTTGACCAAGCTTTTGGTCACCTGTCCTACTATCTCTTTATGTGGCTCAGTGTCAAATTCTGTCTGATAACGCTGTTGTGAAGCACCTAGGGATGTTTTCATTACGTTAAAAGGCGCTATAAAAATGCAAGTTGCAGTTGTAGTAGATACCGTGAACTCCTTATAAGTACCAGAGTAAACAGCACAACTCATGATAAAATGCCACCATTCTCTTGACAATGCAGAGACACACAGCATACCACATTGAGCAATGGCTTCATCAGTTGGAAATACTGAGCTTCAGTTTGCCTCACTGCCACGCAATCAAGGCAGTCACCAAATCCTGAATATATGAGTGCATGTTTGCATGTCCAGGTTCCACGTATCTCCTTCCAAAAGCTGTCAGCCCAAGTACAAAGTTTCCATATCAGTTATATGACCAACATCGGACTTCAGTGTAGTGGAGAGATCTGCGCAAGACAGCTTGGAATGTGCCAGCCACCTTGTTGGTCTCGATATCCAACTTTCCTGGAAAGTACCAGGCCGACTCAGCATCAACTGCTTAATCCAGGAGCTTGTGAAAAGGGTTTCCAGAAAGAAATGTTCTTACCATATGGCTCACACAACCCCCAAGGTGTGGAGCGACAGGTCACCATAGGATAGAGAAAGCAATCTGTGGTGTCATCCTTGTAAGAAATTTGCACCCTAATTGGTCAAATGATCTCCCCTCCTCCCACTCCCTTACAAGGCAATAAGCAGCTGCTGTGGCATCTCTCAGCTGAAGAGAGGGTAGAAACGTTGGAGAGGAGATTTATGCCTGGTAAATCTCTAGCTGCTCCTGGCCACATTAATTGCTTTTGGGCCTCCCTCTTCTCTGCCAAAACTACTCACTACTCTGAGTTCATACTTGAGGAAAAAGATAACCCCAGCTTCTTTGTCTCCACTATCAACTGTCTCCTTTTAACCCTTGCCCTTGCCCCTGCCCCCTCCACACTAACCTCCAACAATTGCAAGGATCGCATGGACAAAGAATGAGACCATCCATTCAGCTACCTATGCTGTTTTGCCACCAAGCTGGAGCTCCCTGGCCCTAGGTTTGAACCTGCATCTCTAGTTTCTTTCCCATTTCTCCCTAAACCCTAAGGTCATCTTGTCCATGAGAATCACCGCCTGCTTCCTTAACCCCATTCCCACTAAACTGCTGACCACGTTGCTTAGTCCCACTCTTACCTGTTCAATCGTGGCCAGAGCATCTCCATCTTCCCACCCCTGCACCATTACCTCTGCAGTCCCCCGAGTATCTGTCCTCATCCAGTCCTCTTCCTCATCTACATGCTGTCCTCTGAGACATCATCCATAGACATAGGGTCAACTTCCACATGCATGCTGATGACACCCAGCTCTACCTCTCTTGACCCCTCCACTGCCTCAGTGTTGCCAGACTACTTATTTAACATCCATTGCTGGAAGAGTTACAATTTCTTCCAGCTAAATATTGGGAAGACCGAAGCTCTTGGCTCCAGTCCCCACAACAAATTCTGTACCTTTTCAACTGTCTCAGGCTGAATTACACTGTTCACAACCTCGCCGCCCTATTGGATCCCGAGCTGAGCTTCTGAGACAATTTCCTCTCCATCACAAAGACTGCCCACTTCCACCTTTGTAACATCACTTGCCTCTGCCTATCTGCTACTGAAACCCTCATCCTTGCCTCTGTTACCTCCAGACTCGACTATTCAAATGGTCTCCTGGCTGGCCTCAAGTCCTGCCCCTCCATAAACTCATCCAAAATTCTGCTACCGTATATCCTCTTCTGCACCAAGTCCTGTGCACCCATTCCCTCCTCGCTGACCTACACTGGTTCGCAATTCCCACATCTCCAATTTAAAATTTTCATCCTCGTGTTTAAAACTCCCCCAGAACTCTGGCCTCTTGTGTATTCCCCCAACCATTGGCAGTCATGTCTTCAACTGCCTAAGCCCAACAGGTGGTGAGCGAACCAACACGAGGGAAAAACTTACTTGACCTCGTCCTCACCAATCTACCTGTCGCAAATGCATCTGTCCATGACAGTATTGGTAGGAGTGACCACCGCACTGTCCTCGTGGAGATGAAATCCCGTCTTCGCACTGAGGACACCATCCAACGTGTTGTGTGGCACTACCACCGTGCTAAATGGGATAGATTCAGAACAGATCTAGCAGCTCAAAACTGGGCATCCATGAGGCGCTGTGGGCCATCAGCAGATGCAGAATTGTATTCCATCACAATCTGTAACCTCATGGCCCGGCATATTCCTCACTCTACCATTACCAACAAGCCAGGGGATCAACCCTGGTTCAATGAGGAGTGTAGAAGAGCATGCCAGGAGCAGCACCAGGCGTACCTAAAAATGAGGTGCCAACCTGGTGAAGCTACAACTCAGGACTACATGCATGCTAAACAGCGGAAGCAACATGCTATAGACAGAGCTAAGCGATTCCACAACCAACGGATCAGATCAAAGCTCTGCAGTCCTGCCACATCCAGTCGTGAATGGTGGTGGACAATTAAACAACTAACGGGAGGAGGAGGCTCTGCAAACATCCCCATTCTCAATGATGGCGGAGTCCAGCACGTGAGTGCAAAAGACAAGGCTGAAGCGTTTGCAACCATCTTCAGCCAGAAGTGCCAAGTGGATAATCCATCTCAGCCTCCTCCCGATATCCCCACCATCACGGAAGCCAGTCTTCGGCCAATTCGATTCACTCCACGTGATATCAAGAAAAGGCTGAGTGCACTGGATACAGCAAAGGCTATGGGCCCTGACAACATCCCAGCTGTAGTGCTGAAGACTTGTGCTCCAGAACTAGCTGCGCCTCCAGCCAAGCTGTTCCAGTACAGCTACAACACTGGCATCCACCCGACAATGTGGAAAATTGCCCAGTTATGTCCTGTCCACAAAAAGCAGGACAAATCCAATCCGGCCAATTACCGCCCCATCAGTCTACTCTCAATCATCAGCAAAGTGATGGAAGGTGTCGTCGATAGTGCTATCAAGCGGCACTTACTCACCAATAACCTGCTCACCGATGCTCAGTTTGGGTTCCGCCAGGACCACTCGGCTCCAGACCGCATTACAGCCTTGGTCCAAACATGGAGAAAAGAGCTGAATTCCAGAGGTGAGGTGAGAGTGACTGCCCTTGACATCAAGGCAGCATTTGACCGAGTGTGGCACCAAGGAGCACTAGTAAAATTGAAGTCCATGGGAATCAGGGGGAAAACTCTCCAGTGGCTGGAGTCATACCTGGCACAAAGGAAGATGGTAGTGGTTGTTGGAGGCCAATCATCTCAGCCCCAGGGCACTGCTGCAGGAGTTCCTCAGGGCAGTGTCCTAGGCCCAACCATCTTCAGCTGCTTCATCAATGACCTTCCCTCCATCATAAGGTGTTCGCTGATGACTGCACTGTGTTCAGTTCCATTCGCAACCCCTCAGATAATGAAGCAGTCCGAGCCTGCATGCAGCAAGACCTGGACAACATCCAGGCTTGGGCTGATAAGTGGCAAGTAACATTCGCGCCAGATAAGTGCCAGGCAATGACCATCTCCAACAAGAGAGAGTCTAACCACCTCCCCTTGACATTCAACGGCATTACCATCGCCGAATCCCCCACCATCAACATCCTGGGGGGTCACCATTGACCAGAAACTTAACTGGACCAGCCATATAAATACTGTGGCTACGAGAGCAGGTCAGAGGCTGGGTATTCTGCGGCAAGTGACTCACCTCCTGACTCCCCAAAGCCTTTCCACCATCTACAAGGCACAAGTCAGGAGTGTGATGGAATACTCTCCACTTGCCTGGATGAGTGCAGCTCCAACAACACTCAAGAAGCTCGACACCATCCAAGATAAAGCAGCCCACTTGATTGGCACCCCATCCACCACCCTAAACATTCACTCCCTTCACCACCGGCGCACTGTGGCTGCAGTGTGCACCATCCACAGGATGCACTGCAGCAACTCGCCAAGGCTTCTTCGACAGCACCTCCCAAACCCGCGACCTCTACCACCTAGAAGGACAAGGGCAGCAGGCGCATGGGAACAACACCACCTGCACGTTCCCCTCCAAGTCACACACCATCCCGACTTGGAAATATATCGCCGTTCCTTCATTGTCGCTGGGTCAAAATCCTGGAACTCCCTTCCTAACAGCACTGTGGGAGAACCGTCACCACACGGACTGCAGCGGTTCAAGAAGGCGGCTCACCACCACCTTCTCGAGGGCAATTAGGGATGGGCAATAAATGCCGGCCTTGCCAGCGACGCCCACATACCGTGAACGAATAAAAAAAAAACTCTCCCTAAACCCCTCCTCACTCGACCTCCCTCTTCTCTTTTAAGACCCTCCTTAAAACCCACCTCTGACTGAGCTATTGATCACTCCTAATATCTCATTTAGCTTGACATCCAATTTTTTGATTACGCCTCTGTGAAGTGGCTCGGGACGTTTTTCTCTTTTAAAGGTGCATATAAATGTAACTTCTTGTTAGTAAGGGCCACCAACGTTGATGATCCAGGAGCAGGGCCACCAACGTTGATGATCCAGGAGCAGGCTATGCACCTACCCTCTCAACTGCAGGCATCAAGACAGACAGATAAAGAGAATAAAAATGAAAAGAGAAACATGCTCAAATTATCCTTAAAAAAATTAAAATTTTACAGGACTGTACTTTATCCCATGTATCGCCATGGTATTTAGAGTTTTAGGACATGTAAGGATTGCGTTTAGATTGAATTTAATCTACTTTTTTAACATACAAATATAAAATCAGTTACGATATTCTCTCTCAAAAGGATGCATGCCTCATTGTAAAGGAGCCTCTAGGTAGCAGTGATCACAATGATTGAATTTCGCATTCAGTTTGAGGGAGAGAAGAGTAAGTCTAAGACTGGAGTTTTAAACTTAAATAAGGGCAATTATGAGGGCATGAAGGCAGAGCTGGCTAAAGTGAACTGGGAACTTAGGTTAAGGGATATGTCAGTAGAGATGCAATAGCAGATATTTAATGAGATATTTCATAACACTCAGCAAAGATACATTCCAGTGAAAAAGAAAGAATCTGGGGGAAGAACGTACCATCCGTGGCTAACTAAGCAAGTTAAAAATAGTATCAAATTGAAAGAAAAAGCATACAATTCCATGAAGATTAGTGGCAGGTCAGAAGATTGGACAGAATATAAAAAACAGCAAAGAATGACTAAAAGAATAATGAGGAGGGAGAAATTAGAGTACGAAAGAAAGCTAGTTAGAAATATAAAAACAGACAGTAAGAATTTCTACGGGTATTTAAAAAGGAAAAAAGTAAATAAAGTGAACGTTGGTCCTCTGGAGAGAGTGAGTCTGCGGAATTGATAACGGAGAATAAGGAAATGGCGGATGAATTGAACAGATATTTTGCGTCCGTCTTCACTGTAAAGGATACGAATAACATGCCAGAAATAATTGTCAATCAAGAGGTGAAAGGGAGGGAGGAATGTAAAACATTTACAATCACCAGAATCTATTATGAAGGTTATAGCTGGGCACTTGGAAAATCTCAATGCAATCAGGCAGAGTCAACACGGCTTTGTGAAAGGGAAATTGTGTTTGACTAATTTATTAGAGTTCTTTGAGGAAGTAACAAGCAATATGGATAAAGGGGATCCTGTGGATGTAGTGTGCTTGGATTTCCAGAAGGCTTTTGACAAGGTATCACATCAAAGGCTGCTGCACAAAATAAGAGCTCATGATGTAGGGGGTAACATATTAGCATGGATAAAGAATTGGTAGCTAACAGGAAACAGAGAGTAGGCATAAATGGGTCATTTTCAGGTTAGCAAGATGTATGGAAAGGACTGCCACAGGGATCAGTGCTTGGGCCTCAACTATTTACAATCTATATCAATGATTTGGATGAAGGCTGATGACACAATGGCAAGTAGAAAAGTAAGTTGTGAAGTGGACATAAGGAGTCTGCAAAGGGACATGGATAGGTTAAGTGAGTGGGCAAAAATTTAGCAGAGTATGATGTCGGAAAATGTGAACTTGTCCACTTTGGCAGGAGGAATAGAAAAGCAGTATATTATTTAAATGGAGAGAAATTGCAGAATTCTGAGGTACAGAGGGATCTGGATGTCCTAGTACATGAATCACAAAAAATTAGTATGCAGGTACAGCAAGTGATTAGGAAGGCAAATGGAATGTTGTCATTTATTGCAAGGGGAATGGAATGTGTTTTGCTACAATTGTACAGGGCATTGGTGAGACCACATCTGGAATACTGTGTGCAGTTTTGGTCTCCTTATTTAAGAAAGAACATAATTGCTTTGGAGACGGTTCAGAGAAGGTTCACTCAACTGATTCCTGGGATGAGGCGTTATCTTACGAGGAAAGGTTGGACAAGTTGGGCCTGTATACACTAGAGTTTAGAAGAATATGAGGTGATCTTATTGAAACATATAAAATCCTGAGGGGACTAGAAGGGGTAGATGCTGAGAGAATGTTTCCCCTTTTAGGGAGACTAGAACTAGGGGCCACAGTTTAAAAATAAGGGGTCTCCCATTTAAGATGGAGATGAGGAGAAATTTTTTCTCTCAGAGGGTCATGAGTCTGTGGAACTCCCTTCCCCAGAGCGCGGTGGAGGCAAGGTCATTAAATATTTTTAAGTGGGTAGACCAGAAAGTAGAGTTGAGGTCGCAATCAGATCAGCCATGATCTTATCAAATGGCAGAGCAGGCTCAAGTGGTCAAATGGCCTACTCCTGCTCTTAATTCATATGTTCGTACATGTTTCATATTCCCAGCACATAGAACATCAGTTTAGTTTTGGTTGCATGGAGGCAGAAATTTCTATCATGCTTGGAATAGCATTGTACCATATCGGTACAGCAGAGGAGTCGGCCATTCGGCCCAGCATGCCTGTGCCAGCTCTTTAAAAGTTCCCCTGCTCTTTCCCCATAGCCCTGTAAATTTTTTCCCTTCAAGTATTTATCCAATTTCCTTTTGAAAGATACAATTGAATCTGCTTCCACCACCCTTTCTGGCAGTGCATTCCAGATTAAAACTCGCTGTGTAAAAAAATGTTTCCTCATGTTGCCTCTGGCTCTTTTGCCTGTCATCATCGGTGTCCCTTAACGACAAGCATTATGTACATCACAGAAGATTAAAGTTGTCATCGTCAGTGCGTACTTTATTCTATAATAGAGTGCCTTAAACTAATTAAAGCACATGGGTATTAGTTTAGTTTGGTTACTGGAACCAATTTTATTGCCCCTCCCCCACAAGCATCATTCTCTGACAAACATAAGAACATAAGAAATAGGAGCAGGAGTAGGCCAATCGGCCCCTCAAGCCTGCTCCGCCATTCAATAAGATGATGGCTGATCTGATCCTAACCTCAAATCTAAATTCATGTCCAATTTCCTGCCCGCTCCCCATAAGACAGCAGGTAATCAAATTAGCACCAAGTATCCTGCAAAATAGTACACAATAGGAGAGGTCAACTTTCCCCTCGACCTCCACTTTGCGAACCCCTCCAACAGGCTGGAAATTAAGTCATTTAATCACATTCAGAACGCTCTGAATCACAACTGCAGCATTATCATTCACCCAACTATCCATACCTTTCATACAAGTAAAAAGATAACTTAAGTTACATGCGGAAAAAAAAGCTGGGAGAGAAAAAAAATTGATGTTTAGAAACATATACTGCTGCAGCACTTAATAATTAGGGGATGAATAGCATCGTGTACTAATATTTCATTACACACAGACATCTAAACAGCTGCAGTCGTTTTTTTTTAGAAGGAGGTAGCTGATTCAAATCCTACAGGAATACCATGATTCAAAGCTGGTATGCAAAACTCACATGCTGACCAGTGAGAGATCACTTAAGGTCTGTTCAACCTATGTAAATCACATCAGAATGTTTTCCACATTGTCAGTTATTCAACTGCTCACATAATTTTAAAAGATTTACAAAGAAACTGCGTTTAGAACTGCACAGGTAACATTCGCACCACATAAACGCCAAGCAATAACTACCACCAAGAAAAGTTCAACCGCCTCCCTTTGACCTCGAACAGCGCCACCATCACCAAGTCTCCTACCATCACTATCCAGAAGTAACCACTGACCAGAAACTTAACTCGACCAGCCATATCAACATGGCTACAAGAGCTGGGGAGAGGACGAGTGGCTCACCTCCTGCCACTTCAAAGCCTCTCCAGTATCGACAAGGCCCAAGTCACTACTCGCTTAGCTGGGTGCAGTCATACTGACTGCAGCTTTGCCAGCGGCACCAACATCAAGAACAAATGCACATAACGTAGTGGAAATCTTTCCCCACTGTGATAAAAATTTCAACTGGTTACAGATGACAAGTTTTTGACTTATTTGTGCAGATATTAAAAAAAGCTGCAGAATTAATCACAATGATATGAGGAAGTTCAACATTGGTAAATAAGTTTTTAAAAAAATTTTGTTAAACATTTGATGAGCAGATTGTCTCTAAAACAGCAAACCACTCCCATCCTGACAAATTAGGGAAATAAGTTTTAACGGTTACATCAAGCTAGAAATCACAGATATTTGAAAAATTAACTTTATGTACACCACTGCTTCTGCTAAGTGCAAGTAAATCTCAATCTTGTTAAGATCACAAATGCAAAGTTTTATTACCAATTGAGCACTGCACATCCTTGCCTACTTCAAATAAATGCCAAGAAAAAAAATCTAGCAGCTTTGTATTCTTTTTAAAGAACAAAGGTTTATTTACCTATATAAGCAGTCCATGTAATCTGCACCCTTACTGTACTCTTCCCAATATTTATGGTACATGGTCAAAATCTTTTCTTCAGAATCCAGAACTTTCTGTAAATAAAAGTGCATCAAAAAAACATCATTTTGAAGGATAAAAATATTTCCAAAATAATGGGAGCTGGATGATTTCAATGGACATTACTGGCAGAAGTCAATATTCTGGTCCAAGGCAACTTAGTTTGGAATCTAACATCTGTTGTGGAGATTTATTTAATATATTGGGAAACTGCACGCCAATAGGAGGCAAGCCACACTAAGAAATATACTGATGATGTGGAAATGCTGGTGATGGACTGGGGTGGACAAATGTAAGGAGTCTTACAACACCAGGTTATAGTCCAACAGCTTTATTTGAAATCACAAGCTTTCGGAGCTTTCCTCCTTCGTCAATATACTGACATTTTTAAAAGACAAAGTTTTAAAGCTGTACAAAATTACTTAGTGTGCTCATATCCTTATTTACCTTTAAGTCGCTTTGAAGGACATTTCTTGCCCTAAATAATTACGTATTTGGAACCAGGCACCTTAACGTTTTCTATAAATTAGTCCTTGGAGGGGAAATGTGTATCACAATAGTAAACATTTCCAGCAGTACACTCAGAAAAATTAGCATGGCATAGCTTCTAGTTGAGCAAAACTGAAAATTCTACTTATTGCTTTTATGAATCAATGAAGAACACTGAAAAATATGTTTATATGATTCAAATTTATATTTTACATCAGTTCAATGTTCAACAACATTACAGCATTAATATACTACACTAAACAGTGTGACCCAACCACAGAAAGATCCCCATCCTAACCACTTGATCAAGAGTAGGCGACTAGCCAAACGCTTTTCCACAAAGCAAAGGCGTTAAGCATCTTCCATCTTTGTCAATGGACAGAAATCAGTAATGGGAATCATGGCAGATTATTCCCCTCCCTAGTCCAGGGATGCTAAGGCTAAGTGAAACATAGCAACTGCTTCCCTGGCTCACATCAGCTAATTCACCATTGAGAAGAGATTGAACTGGACGCCCTCCGGTCTGAATGTTATTTCTCCCAGTTTTGTACTAAACCAATTATATCAATTGATGATACGTTAGCTCATCTTATAACTATAATTTTTTTTGCCCCCAAAGGCAAAACTCCTAGTTTACAAAGGGAATTGGTTGAATATCCACTTAAGAATGGGTCTGGAGGATCTGGAGGATTGCAAATACTGACACACACGACTGAATACTTTGACTGTAATCTTATTAGGACTGTAAAAGTATCATCTGTGGAACACAACCAATCAGGTTGAATAATGTAGACTGCAATTTTAGATATCTTAATATTTTCCTTTGATTACCTTTGGGGATCTTTAACAAAATTAGATTATTATCTATGGTTATTCACCTCCCTCGGGAGGTTAAATAAATTGCAGAGAGTTCACATTCCTTTCTCGCTCTGCACTCAGTGTACTGAATGTAGGTTGTAAAATTTTGCCATTACTGTGATTAAAATGAAGGTATACCTTGTACAAATGTTGGACGTGATTTTCCAGAAAAATTTTTGTTTCCGTGTAGAGTCGTTCTCCCAGAGGTTCCGGGTAGGCCACACACAAAGCATAAATGTCTCTGAATAGAATATTAAGGCTCTTTATGTTATTAATAGTGAGGGGAAATTAATTAACAAACAAAAGTTTTAATGAACATCAAAAGTCTTAAATTTTGTGAAAGGTCCATTGATACATGACTTTTAACCAAATTTCTACAGCACAATGCAGACTGACACACCCCAGAATTGAGCCCTCTCCCAAGAAAAAAAGAACTTGTATACAAACACTGCACCACCAAAATAAACTTTTTTTGCTTTAATAGTATTTAGTCAATATTGTATTTCACAAATTATTCAGCAACTGAATTATTGTTACAGCTATCATGGCTTAATTGATATACGTCAATTGGTTATTTGCACTGATAATCTCCCTTCTCAGTGCATAAAATTCATACTAAATTTAAGTAGAATATTTTTCTATTACATGAAAATTTATGAACTGTGTTAATTAAATCACTGCCACGTGTGTTTGGAGGTTTCCAATGCACTCTGAATAAAGGTGACAATCTCTTCATTATTTTCTATCAAACCAATCACTATCTGATCTGTTTACAATTTTGACCTCTACCCACTATTATTTTTCACAAACCGCCAGTGCAGGGTTAAACATGGAGCAGCATTAACATTGTGCTAATTATAAGATAATGCCACATCGGGCCTTATCCAGGAATATTCATTTACATACTTTCAAATAACCTTCTTCACATATTATTGATCTAGTTTCATTTTGTTTTCCTTTATCACAAATAATGCTGGGCTTCAAACCTTGTTTCAACTCCAAAAAAGGAAACTGCACATTTACCAATTCAGCATTGAAAGGATTTTTCTGCTCCAAATATCTACCATTTTTCTTTTATACAACACCTGCAAAACAGATTTTCTGTGGAAAATGCAGGGCCATGAGCTCTACACTAAGTTACAGAAATGTTAAAAGTAAAGATATTACTGATCCACAGCATTCTTGCTACAAATAAGTATGCAGCGATATAAAAACACAGGCATTGGTTGCCTAGCCGCTGTTATCATATCCTGTTTCGACAGAGTCTGGGAATTTTGAGTGAGGAAGTAAAGACTTATCAACTAAAAAATAGGTCCAATTTCTTCCTCCCCCCTTCAGTATTATATTTTCAAAGGTGGTCTGCCACATAACAAAATCACCAATAGCAGTGTACCTCCCAATGTATTTTAAATACCACAGATGGTTTTTGAAAGCTAAATGATAAATAACTTTTAAATGTAGTCTATCATTTCAATTTCAGATACAGATTTTTGAAGTGCTTAACTTGTTTTGTTTCAGTTTTGGTAATGTCGAGTTACGTCGAAACTACATGGACATCATATGAAAACATAAGGGAGAAGGCATCAAAATTTGTTCACAAAAACAAAATCATAGCCTATCTGGAGCAGTAAAGATATTGAATAGACACGACGTAAAACAGTATTTATTAACTTATTGGTGCTCTGAAACAAAAAAAACCCTCGGAACCCAATGATCAATTAGCAACAGTATAATCAAGTGGCTAAAAGCAATGTCATGGCAGTGAATACACACAAATGTAACATATATACTCATCGCTTTGCTGATGAACTCAACGAACAGAAAAATTCTGGTCAAACAGAATACTTCACAAACCTCTCTCCAGTGGGACCCCCTGCACTTGATGACATTGCCATTTTGGTAACATCCAACCACTTTTTGATGGCCAGCTACCATTTTACGGTTATCACTGGCGGTTGATTTTGCTTCATTTTTAAACACTGCAATTAAGTCTCAAACCACAATTCTTTCATTTGGCCATTAAGGATACGAGAAGCGGTCGTTCCATGTAGATCTCTCAACGTAATCCAGCATGACAACTGCTCTGATTGTTGTCAGAAGCTTGTTCCATGTTTCATCAAAATCCACCACACGTGGTTTCAGGGACATTGTATGAGTTCACTTGAAAGACAAGAGACAAAACTACAATTGCCGTTTGAAAATTTCATCTGAAACAACGACCATCAAAAATGTTACACAATGATTACATAACATTTTACAAACCAATTTAAAAACAAGTGAACTTTTAGGTGATCATTTAGGATGCTGGCTTTTGGAACAATGAAGACAACAAAATTGTAAATTCTGGGAAACAGGTACAGACTCCCACGCCAGTGCAGTTTCTTAATGATTATTTACTGTCATCTGCACAGAACAGAAGTTAGAACCACCCAAGTAATGAACATTCAATACAGATACAAGAATAACAAAATCCATCAGTCCCCCAATATAATCCCCAAAATAGAGATATGCAACCTAAATGTCCTAAAATTTGGTCTGTAAAATGCATCAATGTACAGTCTAGCCATATCAACCCACCGAGGTAATCTGTTCTAAAGGGCAAGGTAGGAATTCTGCTTGCATATAAGAAATCCAACAAATAGAAATTAGTCAAATATATTAGTCCTGTTTAATGTCTATGATCTATGAAACTCTTCATCACCTGACCCTGGTGAAAACCCTATCAGACACATTTAGTTAATGAACAAATTATTTAAAACAGTTAATTTTTGTCTTTGTCAATAACCATGGAAAGCAACACTAGCCACAACAACTGAATAATGTACATTAGTATATGGTGAATTTTTCATTGACTTTTTTTCTTCCTCCCTTCCTCTGCTGCAGCCAGTGGTTCATGCTTGTAGGGTTCTGGGACAGGAGCAGCCATCCAGTACCTCACTCATGTGGCCATTTAAAAAAAAAGTGCAACTGGACGACGAGTGTTGATAGTTACCGTTGGAGGACATCAGAGCTGAGCTCTACCCTGTCCTTATTCAACTTCCACGCACGCACAATTCCCGGAAGTCACTAGATATTGATCAATGGCAAAACTGCAGCATCTTACTGCTACACTGACTGAGATCCATCAGGACAGGGATTGAACCGAGGAACTTCCTAGTCTATCCGGCTCAGTGCCATACTGTGTGTTGCACTTATCTACTAAACTATTGTGGAAATCGCGTGAATTTAGCTGAATATTTCAGTGCTGGAAAATGTATTACTATTTTCTAATTTCGAAGTAAGCAATCCAAGTAAGTGAATTTTAAAAAGTTTAAAATGTAAACACTGCATTATTATATTAATACAGCACAGGAGGCGGCTATTCGGTCTTTGAAAGAGCTATCCAATTAGTGCCATTCCTCTGCTCTTTCCCCATAATTGTAAATTTTTCCCTTTTGAAAGTTACTATTGAATCTGCTTCCACCACCCTTTCAGGCAGTGCATTCCAGATCATTACAACTCGCTGTGTAAAAAATGTTTCCTCATGTCGCCTCTGGCTTGTTTGTCGATCACCTTAAATCTGTGTCCTCTGGTTACTGACCCTTCTGTCACTGGAAACAGTTTCTCCTTATTTACTTTATCAAAACCATTTATGATTTTGAACACCTCTATCAAATCTCCCCCTCACCTTCTCTGTTCAAAGGAGAACAATCCCAGCTGAATCAGTCTCTCCGAGTAACTCAAGTCCTTCATCCCTGGTACCATTCTAGTAAATCTCCTTGCACCCTCAATAAAGCCTTGATATCCTTCTTAAAGTGTTGTGCCCAGAATTGAACACAATACCCCAGCTGAAGCCTAACTAGTGCTTTATAAAAGTTTAGCATAATTTCCTTGCTTTTGTACTCCATACCTCTATAATAAAGCCTGGGATTCCATTTGCTTTTTTAAAGCAGCCTTCTCAACTTGTCCTGCCAGTTTCTAAGATTTGTGTATGTGCACCCCCAGGTCTCTCTGTTCCTGCACCCACTTTAATAGCGTATTAAATAGTTTAAGTCCATTGTACTCAGCATCCACCACCCCCACCCCACCTCCGCCCAATAAATCCAGACTGGAATTGATGCACAAATTCCAGTGTAAAAGCCCATGCTAACTATTGTTCAATTTCATTCTCAAATTCCTAGCAGTCAGCTTAAAAAATGATTCACCCCCTTCAGACTCACTTGTCCTTTACACCATTCACGAACCATGACCACATACATGTACCTGTCAATGCCCCCCAGAGTGATTTATATTCAGTAGCCAACCTTCAGGATATGAACAGCTCGAATTGCCATCCAATTCTCCCTCTCTTCCCTGCTTGCTTATACGAACAGCCCAACTGAGACCAAGAGCTCACTGTGCAGGGAACTTTTGGTGACAAATCTGCTTCCTCTATTGCCACAGTGCCACTTTAGCAAAAGGTTGAAATTACTCACTACACTGAACTTTGTTACCAAAGAAATACAAATAAACATGTAACAATATCTATGAAAAGGTTCCACTGTATCATCTCTCTATCCTATCTCATCAGTCAACTGCAATAACCTCACTGGATCATCACGAAAAGTTGAAGAAATATTTTGAAGTGGGCAAATAGCACCTTTACACAGATTTCTGAAAACCTAGTGATGAGACTTCTGACCCAGTTGCCATTTGTTGAAGCAGTTGGCAGCTATGCTTTAACTGGAAAGTGCGTGTGTAAATCTCGGGTCAGGACATAGTCAGGCTCAGTTATGATGCCCCACATTCATTGCCTTTGTTCACACTTGGGTGAGGTACTAAGCTGTACCCCATTGTAAATCTTCACATTGAGGGTGGGGGGGGGAACTTAGCAAGGAACCCAAAGTTTAATAGTATTACTGTATATCAAGGATCATGCTGTGATTCAGACCATTACAAACACGTAACATAAAATTAGGGACATGTGGAGAACATAGCAATACCTGCAATTCAAAACTGACACTGGGTGCCAGCGTGAGTTAGTGCGTAGTCCTTTTAACTCCAGAATCTGTGTTCAAATCCCACCCAAACTGAATGGATGAAAGTCTCTTCCTACTGATTGAGAATGGTACATATAACGAGCTTGGGCTGTCTCAGTTTACAGCTCAAACCCTTCACAATTCAGCATAAACAAACAATTGCAGAGAGACCAAAAGGGTGTCTGGCGTGGGGAAGTACTAACAAGTATTTTTCAGAGTTTGGGTGAAGGTACACTATTACAGCAGAGTACCTGGAACTTGGCTAATGATATACAGCGACATTACAAGAGCCATTCAATGACACAGCAGCCATGGGAATCGATCAAACCAACATGATGGGTTTTCAGCAACATGCCAACAGGGAGATAAAAAAAATTATTTTAATGGATTGTTGATGGTAAGTTGAATTATTTTTCCCTCTCAAAACTATGCAGAGTGATTTATATTCAAAGTAAACCCTAGCAGTAATATTCTTCTTTAAGGCTCCACAGGTATCAGGTTGGCTTAGTTGATAGCACTCTTGACTCAGAGTAAGAATGTTGTGAGTACAAGTCTCAATCCAGGGTTTGAACACAATCCAGGCTGGCACCAGCATCACTGGATTTGCCATCTATTCAATGTAACATTAAAACTGACTGCTCATACTCTGTCATGGGGTCTTTTATGCCTACTTGAATAAAAATAATCAGTTCGCCTGGCCATCATTCAACCAACACCATCAAAAATAGATTAAGTGGCGATTCATTTCATTTGCTGTTTGTGGCATCTTCCTGTGCTCAAATTGCCTACCACGTTGCTCACATAAACAACAGTGGCTACACTTCAAAAGTTATGCACTGGACGTCAAGCACTTTGGGACGTCCTGGAAACATGATACGCCGCTATCTTTCATTGCACAAACCAACGAACCCAAAGTATCGCAATGTTTAACTTTCACTTATAAGTACATTGGCTGGAATCATAACCCACTTTCTTATTCTGGTGCAGAAATGATACTACTGCCCTCAAAGAATGATCCATGACCACACGAAGAAGCTGGTCGACAGGCAAAAGACTGCACTGAGCTGATGATGTATTAGCTCAGCAACAATGGAAAAGCTGATGATGTCATAAGGCATCAGTTTTGGCTACCACATTTGTAATTCAGTGACCAAACTTTCCGTTCAATGCCTCGGTTGCTGTTGACCTGCTAAACTGTTCTTGCGCCTCTGCCCTCAATACCCTTTTTGCCAGCAAATTAATTACCATCTCCCAACTTTGTCTTCACTCCCTCAACTCAGGGGGCCGCAAACACGACTGCACCAAGTACACAGCCGGTCTCGTCATCCACTCTCAGGTTTGGCTCAACCACGTCTAGCATTACCGTGCATCACACTCGGCCACAAATGTTGATTCTAGCATCATCCTGGAGGACAATAACAACCAAGGCTCTTTTGCTCCATGACTAATCTCTTCAAATCCCTTTCCCCATCCCTCCATCCTTCAATATTAAGTGCAAAGAGCTGATGAACTTCATTCCTCTCACCATCCCTCAGTCACCCATCTACTCCAACCCTACTCCTTCATCACTCAGTTGTTTCGTCTCCATCTCCCCAGTGCTCTCTCCAAATTCATCTCTTCCACGAAATCCACCTCATTCCCTTGATCCTCTCCCCACTCAATTCCCCTTCGTGGGCCGCAGGCTAGCTGACAGACACTTTTGCATTTTGTTTTCTTCCTTACTTTTACAATGGCCAGAGATTAGGGGGGGCAGAGATTGGGGGGGGGGGCAGAGATTGGGGGGGGGCAGAGATTGGGGGGGGGCAGAGATTGGGGGGGGGGCAGAGATTGGGGGGGGCAGAGATTGGGGGGGGGCAGAGATTGGGGGGGGGCAGAGATTGGGGGGGGCAGAGATTGGGGGGGGGCAGAGATTGGGGGGGGGCAGAGATTGGGGGGGGGCAGAGATTGGGGGGGGCAGAGATTGGGGGGGGCAGAGATTGGGGGGGGCAGAGATTGGGGGGGGCAGAGATTGGGGGGGGCAGAGATTGGGGGGGGGCAGAGATTGGGGGGGGGCAGAGATTGGGGGGGGGCAGAGATTGGGGGGGGCAGAGATTGGGGGGGGCAGAGATTGGGGGGGGCAGAGATTGGGGGGGGCAGAGATTGGGGGGGGCAGAGATTGGGGGGGGCAGAGATTGGGGGGGGGGCAGAGATTGGGGGGGGGCAGAGATTGGGGGGGGGGCAGAGATTGGGGGGGGGGCAGAGATTGGGGGGGGGCAGAGATTGGGGGGGGCAGAGATTGGGGGGGCAGAGATTGGGGGGGGCAGAGATTGGGGGGGGCAGAGATTGGGGGGGGCAGAGATTGGGGGGGGCAGAGATTGGGGGGGCAGAGATTGGGGGGGGCAGAGATTGGGGGGGGCAGAGATTGGGGGGGGCAGAGATTGGGGGGGGCAGAGATTGGGGGGGGCAGAGATTGGGGGGGGCAGAGATTGGGGGGGCAGAGATTGGGGGGGCAGAGATTGGGGGGGGCAGAGATTGGGGGGGGCAGAGATTGGGGGGGGCAGAGATTGGGGGGGGCAGAGATTGGGGGGGCAGAGATTGGGGGGGCAGAGATTGGGGGGGGCAGAGATTGGGGGGGGCAGAGATTGGGGGGGCAGAGATTGGGGGGGGCAGAGATTGGGGGGGCAGAGATTGGGGGGGGCAGAGATTGGGGGGGCAGAGATTGGGGGGGGCAGAGATTGGGGGGGGCAGAGATTGGGGGGGGCAGAGATTGGGGGGGGCAGAGATTGGGGGGGGCAGAGATTGGGGGGGCAGAGATTGGGGGGGGCAGAGATTGGGGGGGCAGAGATTGGGGGGGGCAGAGATTGGGGGGGGCAGAGATTGGGGGGGGCAGAGATTGGGGGGGGCAGAGATTGGGGGGGGCAGAGATTGGGGGGGGCAGAGATTGGGGGGGCAGAGATTGGGGGGGGCAGAGATTGGGGGGGGCAGAGATTGGGGGGGCAGAGATTGGGGGGGGCAGAGATTGGGGGGGGCAGAGATTGGGGGGGGCAGAGATTGGGGGGGGCAGAGATTGGGGGGGGCAGAGATTGGGGGGGGCAGAGATTGGGGGGGGCAGAGATTGGGGGGGGCAGAGATTGGGGGGGGCAGAGATTGGGGGGGGCAGAGATGGGGGGGGCAGAGATGGGGGGGGCAGAGATGGGGGGGGGCAGAGATTGGGGGGGCAGAGATTGGGGGGGGCAGAGATTGGGGGGGGCAGAGATTGGGGGGGCAGAGATTGGGGGGGGCAGAGATTGGGGGGGGCAGAGATTGGGGGGGGCAGAGATTGGGGGGCAGAGATTGGGGGGCAGAGATTGGGGGGGCAGAGATTGGGGGGGCAGAGATTGGGGGGGCAGAGATTGGGGGGGGCAGAGATTGGGGGGGGCAGAGATTGGGGGGGGGCAGAGATTGGGGGGGGCAGAGATTGGGGGGGGCAGAGATTGGGGGGGCAGAGATTGGGGGGGGCAGAGATTGGGGGGGGCAGAGATTGGGGGGGGCAGAGATTGGGGGGGGCAGAGATTGGGGGGGGCAGAGATTGGGGGGGGCAGAGATTGGGGGGGGCAGAGATTGGGGGGGCAGAGATTGGGGGGGGCAGAGATTGGGGGGGGCAGAGATTGGGGGGGCAGAGATTGGGGGGGCAGAGATTGGGGGGGGCAGAGATTGGGGGGGGCAGAGATTGGGGGGGGCAGAGATTGGGGGGGGCAGAGATTGGGGGGGGCAGAGATTGGGGGGGGCAGAGATTGGGGGGGGCAGAGATTGGGGGGGGCAGAGATTGGGGGGGGCAGAGATTGGGGGGGGCAGAGATGGGGGGGGCAGAGATGGGGGGGCAGAGATGGGGGGGGCAGAGATGGGGGGGGCAGAGATGGGGGGGGCAGAGATGGGGGGGCAGAGATGGGGGGGGCAGAGATGGGGGGGCAGAGATGGGGGGGGCAGAGATGGGGGGGGCAGAGATGGGGGGGCAGAGATGGGGGGGGCAGAGATGGGGGGGGCAGAGATTGGGGGGGCAGAGATTGGGGGGGCAGAGATTGGGGGGGGCAGAGATTGGGGGGGGCAGAGATTGGGGGGGGCAGAGATTGGGGGGGGCAGAGATTGGGGGGGGCAGAGATTGGGGGGGCAGAGATTGGGGGGGCAGAGATTGGGGGGGGCAGAGATTGGGGGGGGCAGAGATTGGGGGGGGCAGAGATTGGGGGGGGCAGAGATTGGGGGGGGCAGAGATTGGGGGGGGCAGAGATTGGGGGGGGCAGAGATTGGGGGGGGCAGAGATTGGGGGGGGCAGAGATTGGGGGGGGGCAGAGATGGGGGGGGGCAGAGATGGGGGGGGCAGAGATTGGGGGGGGCAGAGATTGGGGGGGGCAGAGATTGGGGGGGGCAGAGATTGGGGGGGGCAGAGATTGGGGGGGGCAGAGATTGGGGGGGGCAGAGATTGGGGGGGGCAGAGATTGGGGGGGCAGAGATTGGGGGGGCAGAGATTGGGGGGGCAGAGATTGGGGGGGCAGAGATTGGGGGGGCAGAGATTGGGGGGGGCAGAGATTGGGGGGGGCAGAGATTGGGGGGGGCAGAGATTGGGGGGGGCAGAGATTGGGGGGGGGAGAGATTGGGGGGGGCAGAGATTGGGGGGGGCAGAGATTGGGGGGGGCAGAGATTGGGGGGGGCAGAGATTGGGGGGGGCAGAGATTGGGGGGGGCAGAGATTGGGGGGGGCAGAGATTGGGGGGGGCAGAGATTGGGGGGGGCAGAGATTGGGGGGGGCAGAGATTGGGGGGGGCAGAGATTGGGGGGGGCAGAGATTGGGGGGGGCAGAGATTGGGGGGGGCAGAGATTGGGGGGGGCAGAGATTGGGGGGGCAGAGATTGGGGGGGGCAGAGATTGGGGGGGGCAGAGATTGGGGGGGGCAGAGATTGGGGGGGCAGAGATTGGGGGGGGCAGAGATGGGGGGGGCAGAGATGGGGGGGGCAGAGATGGGGGGGGCAGAGATGGGGGGGGCAGAGATGGGGGGGGCAGAGATGGGGGGGGCAGAGATGGGGGGGCAGAGATGGGGGGGGCAGAGATGGGGGGGGCAGAGATGGGGGGGCAGAGATGGGGGGGGCAGAGATTGGGGGGGGCAGAGATTGGGGGGGGCAGAGATTGGGGGGGGGCAGAGATGGGGGGGGGCAGAGATTGGGGGGGGCAGAGATTGGGGGGGGCAGAGATTGGGGGGGGCAGAGATTGGGGGGGGCAGAGATTGGGGGGGGCAGAGATTGGGGGGGCAGAGATTGGGGGGGTCAGAGATTGGGGGGGGCAGAGATTGGGGGGGCAGAGATTGGGGGGGGCAGAGATTGGGGGGGGGCAGAGATTGGGGGGGGCAGAGATTGGGGGGGGCAGAGATTGGGGGGGGGCAGAGATTGGGGGGGGCAGAGATTGGGGGGGGCAGAGATTGGGGGGGCAGAGATTGGGGGGGGCAGAGATTGGGGGGGGCAGAGATTGGGGGGGGCAGAGATTGGGGGGGGCAGAGATTGGGGGGGGCAGAGATTGGGGGGGCAGAGATTGGGGGGGGGCAGAGATTGGGGGGGGGGCAGAGATTGGGGGGGGGCAGAGATTGGGGGGGGGGCAGAGATTGGGGGGGGGGCAGAGATTGGGGGGGGGCAGAGATTGGGGGGGGGCAGAGATTGGGGGGGGGGAGAGATTGGGGGGGGGGAGAGATTGGGGGGGGGGAGAGATTGGGGGGGGGAGAGATTGGGGGGGGGGGGGAGAGATTGGGGGGGGGGGAGAGATTGGGGGGGGGAGAGATTGGGGGGGGGGAGAGATTGGGGGGGGAGAGATTGGGGGGGGAGAGATTGGGGGGGGAGAGATTGGGGGGGGGGAGAGATTGGGGGGGGGAGAGATTGGGGGGGGGAGAGATTGGGGGGGGGGAGAGATTGGGGGTGGGTGAGGGTGGGAGGGGGGGGTGAGGGTGGGAGGGGGGAACTCGGGGGGTGTGAGGGTAGGAGGGGGGAACTCGGGGGGTGTGAGGGTAGGAGGGGGGAACTCGGGGGGGTGAGGGTGGGAGGTGGGAACTCGGGGGGGGGTGAGGGTGGGAGGGGGGAACTCGGGGGGGTTGAGGGTGGGAGGGGGAACTCGGGGGGGTTGAGGGTGGGAGGGGGGAACTCGGGGGGTTGAGGGTGGGAGGGGGGAACTCGGGGGGGTTGAGGGTGGGAGGGGGGAACTCGGGGGGGTTGAGGGTGGGAGGGGGGAACTCGGGGGGGTGAGGGTGGGAGGGGGGAACTCGGGGGGGTGAGGGTGGGAGGGGGGAACTCGGGGGGGGTGAGGGTGGGAGGGGGGAACTCGGGGGGGGTGAGGGTGGGAGGGGGGAACTCGGGGGGGGGGGGGAGGTGAGGTTGGGAGGGCGGAACTCGGGGGGGGTGAGGGTGGGAGGGCGGAACTCGGGGGGGGGGGTGAGGGTGGGAGGGCGGAACTCGGGGGGGGGGGTGAGGGTGGAACTCGGGGGGGGGGGTGAGGGTGGAACTCGGGGGGGGGGGTGAGGGTGGAACTCGGGGGGGGGTGAGGCTGGGAGGGCGGAACGCGGGGGGGGTGAGGGTGGGAGGGCGGAACGCGGGGGGGGTGAGGGTGGGAGGGCGGAACGCGGGGGGGGTGAGGGTGGGAGGGCGGAACGCGGGGGGGGTGAGGGTGGGAGGGCGGAACGCGGGGGGGGTGAGGGTGGGAGGGCGGAACGCGGGGGGGGTGAGGGTGGGAGGGCGGAACGCGGGGGGGGTGAGGGTGGGAGGGCGGAACGCGGGGGGGGTGAGGGTGGGAGGGCGGAACGCGGGGGGGGGGGGGGGAGGGTGGGAGGGTGGAACGCGGGGGGGGTGAGGGTGGGAGGGTGGAACTCGGGGGGGGTGAGGGTGGGAGGGTGGAACTCGGGGGGGGGGGTGTGAGGGTGGGAGGGGGGAACTCTGGGGGGGGTGAGGGTGGGAGGGGGGAAATCTGGGGGGGTGAGGGGGGTGGAAGGGGGGAGGGGGAGGGTGGACTCGGGGGGGGGGGGTGAGGGTGGACTCGGGGGGGGGGTTAGGGTGGACTCGGGGGGGGGGGTGAGGGTGGACTCGGGGGGGGGGGTGAGGGTGGACTCGGGGGGGGGGGGGGTAAGGGTGGACTCGGGGGGGGGGGGTGGTGAGGGTGGACTCGGGCGGGGGTGGTGAGGGTGGACTCGGGGGGGGGTGGTGAGGGTGGACTCGGGGGGGGGGGGTGAGGGTGGACTCGGGGGGGGGGGGGTGAGGGTGGACTCGGGGGTGGGGTGAGGGTGGACTCGGGGGGTGGGGGTGAGGGTGGACTCGGGGGGTGGGGTGAGGGTGGACTCGGGGGTGGGGGTGAGGGTGGACTCGGGGGGTGGGGGTGAGGGTGGACTCGGGGGGTGGGGGTGAGGGTGGACTCGGAGGGGGGGGGTGAGGGTGGACTCGGAGGGGGGGGTGAGGGTGGACTCGGAGGGGGGGGTGAGGGTGGACTCGGAGGGGGGGGTGAGGGTGGACTCGGAGGGGGGGGTGAGGGTGGACTCGGAGGGGGGGGTGAGGGTGGACTCGGAGGGGGGGGGGGGGTGAGGGTGGACTCGGAGGGGGGGGGGGTGAGGGTGGACTCGGAGGGGGGGGGGGGGTGAGGGTGGACTCGGAGGGGGGGGGGTGAGGGTGGACTCGGAGGGGGGGGGGGGTGAGGGTGGACTCGGAGGGGGGGGGGTGAGGGTGGACTCGGAGGGGGGGGGGTGAGGGTGGACTCGGAGGGGGGGGGTGAGGGTGGACTCGGAGGGTGGACTCGGAGGGGGGGGGTGAGGGTGGACTCGGGGGGGGGGGTGAGGGTGGACTCGGAGGGGGGGGGTGAGGGTGGACTCGGAGGGGGGGGTGAGGGTGGACTCGGAGGGGGGGGGTGAGGGTGGACTCGGAGGGGGGGGGTGAGGGTGGACTCGGAGGGGGGGGGTGAGGGTGGACTCGGAGGGGGGGGGGTGAGGGTGGACTCGGGGGGGGGGGTGAGGGTGGACTCGGGGGGGGGGGGGCGGGGTGAGGGTGGACTCGGGGGGGGGGGTGAGGGTGGACTCGGGGGGGGGGTGAGGGTGGACTCGGGGGGGGGGTGAGGGTGGACTCGGGGGGGGGGGTGAGGGTGGACTCGGGGGGGGGGGTGAGGGTGGACTCGGGGGGGGGGTGAGGGTGGACTCGGGGGGGGGGGTGAGGGTGGACTCGGGGGGGGGTGAGGGTGGACTCGGGGGGGGGGGTGAGGGTGGACTCGGGGGGGGGGGGTGAGGGTGGACTCGGGGGGGGGGGGGTGAGGGTGGACTCGGGGGGGGGGGTGAGGGTGGACTCGGGGGGGGGGGTGAGGGTGGACTCGGGGGGGGGGGGGGGTGAGGGTGGACTCGGGGGGGGGGGGGGTGAGGGTGGACTCGGGGGGGGGGTGAGGGTGGACTCGGGGGGGGGGGGGGGGGGGTGAGGGTGGACTCGGGGGGGGGGGGGGGGGTGAGGGGTGGACTCGGGGGGGGGGGGGGGTGAGGGTGGACTCGGGGGGGGGGGGGTGTGAGGGTGGACTCGGGGGGGGGGGGGCGGGGGGGGGTGAGGGTGGACTCGGGGGGGGGGGGGGTGGTGAGGGTGGACTCGGGGGGGGGGGGTGAGGGTGGACTCGGGGGGGGGGGTGAGGGTGGACTCGGGGGGGGGGTGAGGGTGGACTCGGGGGGGGGGGTGAGGGTGGACTCGGGGGGGGGGGGGTGAGGGTGGACTCGGGGGGGGGGGGTGAGGGTGGACTCGGGGGGGGGGTGAGGGTGGACTCGGGGGGGGGGTGAGGGTGGACTCGGGGGGGGGGGGTGAGGGTGGACTCGGGGGGGGGGGGGTGAGGGTGGACTCGGGGGGGGGGGTGAGGGTGGACTCGGGGGGGGGGGTGAGGGTGGACTCGGGGGGGGGGTGAGGGTGGACTCGGGGGGGGGGGGGTGAGGGTGGACTCGGGGGGGGGGGGTGAGGGTGGACTCGGGGGGGGGGGGTGAGGGTGGACTCGGGGGGGGGGGTGAGGGTGGACTCGGGGGGGGGGGGGGGCGGGGGGGGTGAGGGTGGACTCGGGGGGGGGGGCGGGGGGGGTGAGGGTGGACTCGGGGGGGGGGTGAGGGTGGACTCGGGGGGGGGGTGAGGGTGGACTCGGGGGGGGGGTGAGGGTGGACTCGGGGGGGGGTGAGGGTGGACTCGGGGGGGGGGGGTGAGGGTGGACTCGGGGGGGGGGTGAGGGTGGACTCGGGGGGGGGGTGAGGGTGGACTCGGGGGGGGGGGTGAGGGTGGACTCGGGGGGGGGGGGTGAGGGTGGACTCGGGGGGGGGGTGAGGGTGGACTCGGGGGGGGGTGAGGGTGGACTCGGGGGGGGGTGAGGGTGGACTCGGGGGGGGGTGAGGGTGGACTCGGGGGGGGGTGAGGGTGGACTCGGGGGGGGGGGTGAGGGTGGACTCGGGGGGGGGTGAGGGTGGACTCGGGGGGGGTGAGGGTGGACTCGGGGGGGGGTGAGGGTGGACTCGGGGGGGGGTGAGGGTGGACTCGGGGGGGGGTGAGGGTGGACTCGGGGGGGGGGTGAGGTGGACTCGGGGGGGGGGTGAGGGTGGACTCGGGGGGGGGGGGTGAGGGTGACTCGGGGGGGGGGTGAGGGTGGACTCGGGGGGGGGGGTGAGGGTGGACTCGGGGGGGGGTGAGGGTGGACTCGGGGGGGGGGGTGAGGGTGGACTCGGGGGGGGGGGGGGGGGGGGGTGAGGGTGGACTCGGGGGGGGGGGGGGGTGAGGGTGGACTCGGGGGGGGGGGGTGAGGGTGGACTCGGGGGGGGGGGTGAGGGTGGACTCGGGGGGGGGTGAGGGTGGACTCGGGGGGGTGGGTGAGGGTGGACTCGGGCGGGGGGGGTGAGGGTGGACTCGGGGGGGGTGAGGGTGGACTCGGGA